>NW_007379022.1:1603-43017 GCF_000475195.1 Diaphorina citri
AGATTGAACCCCCGTTAAAAAACTCCCACCCCCCCCCCCCCCGACACAATACAGTCCTACCAACCCCCCATTTGTATTGTGTGGGGGGTTTACTAGTAATAAAATATTTCGATAGTAATAAAATATTTATCTGCTGATGAATAAAACACGTATAGGTTTCCATTATATACCTATAGCCTATAGCAATAGCCTTTAGGTTCATACGTTCTTTTACGTTCAGTAATCTAGATCCCCTTTCCCTCCTGACCATCAGAATCGTAGACATTTGGCAACGTAACATTACCTAAGTCATTTGGCAACGCAGCATTCTTTCTGTTAAAAAGCCTTGCTCACGATTGTGTGGTTTGTGATTGAAAAATGGTCATCGGCTGACCTTTGTTGACATTTTGTTTATTAATAAATCATTTCACAATTTTGTCTAGGACGATTGTGATGATTAGGAGGGAAAGGGCTAGGCCAGTCATACCTATAATCATCGCAACCTGCGCTGGGGCACGTTAAGCTTTTCAGAGGGCCCCTTTGTATCTTCTCACGATTGTGTGGTTTGTGATTGAAAAATGGTCATCGGCTGACCTTTGTTTACATTTTGTTTTTTAATAAATCATTTCACAATTTTGTCTAGGACGATTGTGATGATCAGGAGGGAAAGGGCTAGGCCAGTCATACCTATAATCATCGCAACCTGCGCTGGGGCACGTTAAGCTTTTCAGAGGGCCCCTTTGTATCATCTAAGGGTCGAATTTTAAAACCGGATTACCTTTTAGGCCGTGGTTATGAACAGGGCCATCGTAGGACATCGTCGGACTTTTTGCGTGTAAAGTTGGCGGGAAATTCGAATTTTTTTCTTCTTTTTTCTCCTTCTCCTCTTCCTCCTCCTTTTTCACCATCTCCTTCATTTCGTTCTTCCACTGTATTGAAAAACTACAAAAGAAAAATACAAAGAACATCATTCCATCTCCCAAAGAAAAGATTCCCTCTCTTTAACAACGAGATCATAAAAAGAGAGGTAAAAAGAAAGTGGGAAAAAACGAGATAGAAAAAGGATAAAAGGGGATGAAAAGGGATGTTGTGATAATATAAATACCCTTAACAATACCAGGCACTTCATTTATTTCTTCGTTAAAGTGGTGTGGAAATGGAAAAGTGTGGAAAGAAAGCCTTTATCTGACTGGCTTTGTAGGGATAGCAGGGAAGAAAATACAGGAGGAGAAAAGTAGAAGACGACGAAGAGGAAAATGAAGAAGAAGGAGGAGAAGAAAAGTAGAATAGGTCGTCACTGGCTTTTTCTTCCTCTTCTTCTTCTTCTTCTTCTTCTTCTTCTTCTCCTTCTCCTTCTCCTTCTTCTACTTTGTCGTTTTTTTCTCCTCCTCCTCCTTCTTCTTCGTCTTCTTCTTCTTCTTTTTGGTCTTCTTCTTCTGCTTCTCCTCCTTCTTCTTATTATTATTCTTCTTCTACTTTGTCGTCTTTTTCTCCTCCTCCTTCTTCTACTTTGTCGTCTTTTTCTCCTCCTCCTTCTTCTTCTTTCTTCGTCTTCTCCTTCTTTTTCTTCCTTTTTCTTGAGGTTCGATAGAAGAACTGTAACAACAGAAGCCTTATCGTCTCTTGAAAATTGCAAAGTGTATTAGAGTATGCCGAGCCATGCCTCTGCAATTCTGCATATATCAGAAAAATCCAAGTGTAGCCACAGCACCTTTGGAATCGAGAAAGAAGAGTTTGCAGAGCATCAGTTGGGCCATCGGTGGCCCAACTAGAAAAGAAAAAAATGGCAAAGGAAAATTTCTTGAAATAGGAAGTTCAAAATGGTGCGCCATCGGAATCGGTTCCGTTTCGGAAAATTTCTTAAGAAATAGGAAGTTCAAAATGGTGCGCCATCGAAATCGGTTCCGTTTCCGAAAAAATTTCCCCGAAATACACCTCAACTATGCCATTGTAACTGGTTCTAAATGACAGTAACAAATAAGAGAGAGAGAGAGACTCACAGCTCATCTACACACGGAGCTGATGAAAAGAAACTTACTAGTACACGTCCTATTTTGAACTCCCTCGCATTAGTAACCAGTAAGTAACTCGAGTTATGTTCATACTTTTTTTCCTTTAAAGCGCTTTAACTCTACGGGCAGTTAGTAGGTCGTTCGCGCAATATGTTCATACTTTGATCACTACAGTATACTTATTTCTCCTCCGTTCTCTCACTCCCTTTCTCCCTTTTCCATCCTTCAGACGAATGCAATTTTCTCTCTCTCCCTCTCTCTCTCTCTCATCTTTCTCTCTCTCTCTTTGTCTCTCTCTTTCTCAATCTGTTTCATGTGCTATATTTAATCAATGCAAACGACAATGTAAAAGGCTTTTCAATTTTCATCAAACAAAAGGCCCCCCTCCCCAATGACAAACAAAAGGGGGGGCCCCCCGATTCCCTGACCAATGATTCGGTAAACATCACACGAGAACAAAGACAGACCCCACCCCAGGGGGTGCCCCCTCAGGGGTGTAAATATAGGGGGGTTTAGGGGCCCTATCCCGGGAGATGAAAAATGTCGGTACAGTAGAACCTCGATTTATTTCAACTTCCATTATTTCAACTCCAAAATCCATTGTTTTTTTCTATCTTTCAAAGGATATCCTATCTTATCAGAGGAAAAGATCATAGAATGTGATCATTTCAACCTCGATCATTTCAACTACCCCTCCTCCCAATTAGTTGAAATAATCGAGGTTCTACTGTATTTGGACCTTGGGACTCCTCAAGTGCTATGCGTAACCGAGGACTGAAATTTGTTTGGAGACACTTCAGATCAATCTCTTAGCGTAAATTTACCACGACTCACGCTCAGACTCTCTGAAAGACTGCGGTCTCACAGATCTATTATCATGTTAAGGCGGTCACAGATCTAGATTTGTCAGACGGTCTGAGAGGGACAGGTCGTCTGCCTGCTCATGGGAGCCCAAAGATCGAAAGAGCTGTTTAGGGATCTTCCAAAACAAGGATCTTCTGTGTGCCAATTCTTAAACAATTACCTATTGAGGATAAAAATTTCATACCTCGCCTGGAAGTAAACCCACAACACCTAGTTTGAATCACCAAGAAAAAATAATAATAATAATAATAATAATAATAATAATAATAATAATAATAATAATAATAAATGGTGGAAAATTTAGACGAATCAAATTAATAATAATAATAATAATAATAATAATAATAATAATAATAATAATAATAATAATAATAATAATAATAATAATAATAATAATAATAATAATAATAATAATAATAATAATAATAATAATAATAATAATAATAATAATAATAATAATAATAATAATAATAATAATAATAATAATAATAATAATAATAATAATAATAATAATAATAATAATAATAATAATAATAATAATAATAATAATAATAATAATAATAATAATAATAATAATAATAATAATAATAATAATAATAATAATAATAATAATAATAAATGGTGGAAAATTTAGACGAATCAAATCAAGATGTGAACAAAGCCACAACTCCTTAAGAGCTTCAGAGGACAGATTTTCCAGCCAAAACGTCCCAACCACAATCCCTGATGGAGACACACGTCTGCAAAGACAGGGTGGGGAGACCAGAATCCCTATCAGATCCCTCAGCTTTTTGTCAAAAGGGGAAAAAAAGGCCTCCACATCAGAGATAAAAAATTGTCCTACGGCTAACATACAACATAGCTAGGGGTTCCCAAACTTTCGAGTACTGCGTACCACCTGGCACCTCAAGGTTCTTTTGGCGTACCATCAAACATCAATTTTGTGTGGTTTGAGGGTTGGGGGTAAAAGCAAGAAATTATAGCGCCGCAGCCGAAATTTTTTGTGTAAATCGTAGTAAGATGTCATAATTTCTTGGTGCACTTGTAGTTTTTTTCTTTGCCAACCAGGGTTGCCAGATTTATTTTTCCCATTTACGAGACGAATCATACAAATGAGTTTTTATAATCTCCTCGCGTACCACCAGAAATTCTTCCGCGTACCACTAGTGGTATGCTTACCACAAATTGGGAACCTCTGCAGCATACAATGTGTTAGACACATACAACATACAATGTACAGGATACAATGTATTAGAAAAGCGTACAAAGGACTTTATCTTCTTTTTTTTCTATATGGTCAAACGAGCTTTTCAACTCAACAACTCGTGTCTCTTGTGTGTGGAGGATGTCTTTGAAATAGCTGCATGAATGTGATTTTGTTGTTGTTGTTGTTGTTGTTGTTGTTGTTGTTGTTATTGTTGTCATCGGTGTTGTTGTTAATTTTGAGCGAACGAAGTGAAGGTCTTCGTTTTCACTCGACCGTTTTACATTTGGTTTTGATGTTTGTTTGAATGTTTGTTCCGCTATAACTCGCGATTGCCTGCTCCGATTTTGATGAAATTTAGTTTTAAATATTCATTTTATTTTTCGTTTCAGATAGTTTTAAATATGTCTCTTGTTTCTGGTTTCAGATAGTAATGGAGGAGACTTCGCTAGAAGATGTCGTATCGGGAGACAGATCATCGGACGACGTCGTGTTGTTGTTAATTTTGAGCGAACGAAGTGAAGGTCTACGTTTTCACTCGACCGTTTTGCATTTGGTTTTGATGTTTGTTCCGCTATAACTCGCGATTCCCTGGTCCGATTTTGATGAAATTAGGTACATGTTCACGTTGCACCAAAGCACGTCGCAAGTTGAAATTTGGGATCCCAAAATTGAGCGGGGTCAACTTTTGATCTGAACGTTTCAGAGTGCAAATAGGTGACTCACCATCTTGTAAACTCTTGTATTATTTCTACAAAAATAATTTTGTCAAAAAACCCCGATAACGGTAGTTTTAAATATTTATTTTATTTTTCGTTTCAGATAGTTTTAAATAGGTATGTCTCTTGTTTCTGGTTTCAGATAGTAATGGAGGAGACTTCGCTAGAAGATGTCGTATCGGGAGACAGATCATCGGACGACGTCGTCAACATCACCTCAGATTCCTTCTACGAGGACCCCTTCAGCAACTTCAGTTCCACGCCCACCTACGCCAAGTCCACGCCCATCTATTCCATTGGGCCGGATTATATAACCCAGTGGTAAGTTTGGCCACGCCTCTTCTTTACTTTCCTTATCCTGTTCGCGCAAAATTTTCGACGGTCAGTTTTTAGTGCCAAAACACGTTTTTACACATGGGATCCTCGGTATTTCGGTAACTTTTTGAAGGTTCATTCCAACTATTCGATTGTAGGTATGTCAAATAAAAGTTACTAGTACTCAATTCTTGTTAAGACAATCTTTTTTTATGCAGTAGGAATTAAGTAAAGACGTCGCGTCGTATAAAGAGTGAGTGTGAGTTATAAAAGAGTGGATTACTCGATGAGTCAGATCTGACTCATTGACCGAGTAGTCCACTGGAAAGAGTAAACAGTTCTTGTATAATAAATTCTTTAAACATCTCTAAAATGAAAGGGCCCTTTCAACAACTACCTACAAGGAATTATGATTTGTCGATTAATCTAGGTATTCCTCTTTTCGTTTTTCCCCTTACATTTCTTCGCTTTCTCCTAAGGCTTAATACAATCGATGTCTGTCTTCTCTCTCCCAAAGCTTTCAAACCCTAAACTATCCATGCCTAATGAATAATCATTTAAAATTCAAAACCCGAAAGCCATTATTTCTCAAAAAAGCAACAGAAGTACCTACCGAGCCTAATTGCTTTCTAAACCACACTGAAAACCAATGCTCAATGGGGCATGTTGTTGAAAGGAAGAAAAGTAGGGTTAGAATGGGGCAGAATTGAAGTGGATGGACTCTTCAGCAAATACTTTGCAAATACTTTGCAATTACTTTGCAAATACTTTGCAATTACTTTGCAATTACTTTGCAAATACTTTGCAATTACTTTGCAATTACTTTGCATTTACTTTGCAATTACTTTGCAAATACTGTGCAATTATTTTGCAATTACTTCGATCCCCGGCAGGGTCGAAGTTTTGGCTCTGTGCTTGGAGTTCGGGGTGCACTCAGCCTCGTGAGGACCATTGAATGGCTACTTTAATAGAGTAGCGACGAGGGGCGGCATTACCACATTACCAGTGTAAAAAGATGTTTGCAATATGAAAATTCAGGACTCCCATAATTTGATCTCTTTGTAAGTAGGTAGGTACCTAACTGTTGCTGATTTAGTCAGTCCACACAGCCTGGAAAACCATAAATTCCCCTTGTCGCGCCGAATGACGGCCGTCGACTTTGAGTGTGGACACAGCCTAAGGTTTTCTACATAGATAGGTACGATCAATGTGTTGACCTCATTTATACAACTCGGCCTTACAACTGTTTTGAAATTCAAGAGGGCTAGAAGCTTCAAATCTCTTCCCCTAACTCAATCTTCCCTCCTCTCTTACTATTCCCCTGCCGTCTTTTACTACCCTCCTTCTCCCTACCCCCCTCTCTCTCTCACACACTTACTTTTTCCTCCCTCATCCAGTATGACCCCCTCAAACTTCTTCTCCCTCTCTCTTACTTTCTCCCCTCTTATCCATTAAAAATCCCTCCACCTTCTTCCCTCTCCTCAATCTTCCCCTCTTTTCCTAACTCTCCACTTTCACCAACCTTCATTTTCCCCTCCCTTCCACCCCTCTCCCATCCTAAGCTAATATATTTTTGAAGGAATTCCATCATTTATTCTTCAGGCGAGGACGAGGAAACACAATTAGAGGTTGAAGCCCGCTCATTTGTATTCAGAGAGATAGGTATTACCATTCTCTTCCCCTCCATTTCCCCTCCCCTAAGACTCTCCTTCCCCTCCCCTACTGGTATGTCTTGAATAATTAATTTCGCTTTTGACTAACAACAGACCTTCTTTTCTCCTCCTCCTCCTCCTCCTCCTCCTCCTCCTCCTTCTTCTTCTTCTTCTTCTTCTTCTTCTTCTTCTTCTTCTTCTTCTTCTTCTTCTTTGACCTTCTCCCCCTCCTTCTTCTTAGTTTCAGTCCTCTAGCCCTCCTTTTCAGCATACGCAATTTGAAGCACGAAATACATTTCTGCTTCTTCTTCTTATTCTTCTCCTCCTCTTTCTCCTCTTCCACTTCTTTTTCCTACTTTAAGGGGGAAGAGAGAACTCCTGAAATTAGGCACCTTTTGATGTTCTTAGTTTTCCTACCAGCTTGCTTGGTAGGTTTGAAGTTAAAATGGAAATAATTAGGACAAAGCTACATTATATGTAGGTACCTAGGTCGGTAGTTATCTAATATCTTTTTAAATATTATGTACCTACATCTACATAAATCATTAAAATTATCTGTAGTGAAGAGCCTTTTCACAATTTATTTGCCAGCCTAGTTAGCTTAGTTGGTAGTGGGTCTGCGTTGTAAGCCCTAGGCCGCGGGTTTGATTCCCGCCCGGGGCAGATTTTATCCTGATAGTATAATGTTCGTTCTCGGAACGGCTGGCTTTCTCCTATCCTGTCTTCCTTCTCTCTTCGTTTTCGGGACGATAAGACCATAGCAGTTACAGTTTCCTCTGTCAAACCTCTTAAAAAAATCAAAATATTTACATGTTCTTCTCTTAAAACCTTTAAAAAAAAAAAAAAAAAAAAAAAAAAAAAAAAAAAACAATTAAATACTGACTCCATCCACAACTTTAGAAAATCCATTTCACTCCTACAATTGCCTCAGTATTATTTGTTCTCCTTCGTCTTCGTCCTCTCCTCCTTCATCTTTTTCTCCTTCTTTTTCTTCTCCTCCTTCATCTCTCTCTCCTTCTTTTTCTTCTTCTCCTCCTTCTTCTTCTACAAAAGCCTGCGGTGTTTTCGGCCTTGTAAAAGGCACAGAAGATTGGTTCGAAGGAATTTAAAGGAATTTCTCCTAGTAGTTTGTTCCAGCTTAACTCCAAACACAAAAAGCCCACTCCGAGGCTTAGGTGTAGGGGCAACTGCCCCAAGGGAGGAGTGGGTTGTGTGAGAGCGAGAGTAAGAGAGAGAGAGAAAAAGGCAGAAGGAAGAGAGAGGAAGAAAGACAAGAGATAGCGAGAGAGAGAGAGAGAGAGAGAGAGAGAGAGATACACCACTGAGGCAGACGGTGTAATGGTCTTCCATCTGAGTCTTCCATCAAGATGTGATCCTAATTAGTTTTCTTCAAAGGCCAGAGGTATAGGTATTTTGAGGTATAAGAACTCAATTACCTTTACCTTATAGCCTATATACCCATGTAGGAAAATGTATATTATGTCGGTAGACTTATTATAAGGTTGAATTGTTCTACGTTCTTAGATAAGCCATCTTTTTATTTGGTTGGTACTGATTTCCACTCTGAACTTTAAACATGAACTAAAAAGAAAAAGAAAATCCTTCACACGCGATATTTCTTCAATAAAGAAGGAAGGAGAAAGAGAAAAGAAAAAGGAGAAGATACCTACAGAGGGAGGGAGAGACGACTTAGAGAAGTAAGGAAAGTGATAGAGAAAGAGAAAAGGAGAAATAAGGAAGTTAGAGGAAGATCGAAGAAAGAGAGAAAGAAAGAGCGAGAGAGAGAAAGAGAAAGAGAGATTAGAGAACAAAGAAAGAGAGGGAGAGAGAGCGATGAGGGGGGGGAGGAAACACAGTCAAAGAAAGATAGCGGAGGAAAATAGTGAAAGGGAGAGGAGGAGGGAGAGAGAATGACAGGAAATAGAAGAGAAAGAAAGAAAGAGAGAGAGAAGGGGGGAGAGGGAGAGAGAGAGATTTTATCTGATAAGTAGAAAGTAATTAATTATCGAATAAAAGCTCTTCAGACATGCATGTCTTTTGTTAGTTACCTAACTATTTCCTAGTTATTTCCATCATTTAAGTGTTACAAGCAGTTTTTTTTTTCTAAAAATAAAACATGAGCTTTACAAACAAAGGTAGGTATACGTAGGTACTCGTAGGTTTACATCCTGAGTTTTTCATAATACCTACCTATCTATTGAAAGTAGGAAAATAATTTTACTAGGTACCTACCTGTTAAGTAGGTACATACTGTTGTGGCCAGTCGCTAATGTTTGGTTTGCTAGTTTTTGAAAATAAAGTTTTCAGTCTTCTTTGAATTTTCCTCCGAACCGAAATGTTGTTCTTTCCTCAATATTTAACATTGGCGCAGTAGGCAGATTTTATTGGTGATTTTGCATTTCTGGATATTAACATGCCTGATACGATATCAGGAACGAGTGGATCAATTCCAGATTTGGCAAACAGCTTAGTGCAAGCTTTGGACCGGCTTGTACAAAATCAGGTTGGAGGAAATAGAGATGGTAAAATTCAATGTGCAATTACCCCGTTCGATGAGAAGAACGAAACATTTCGCTCCTATTTGCAAAGATTGGATAATACTACACCACCGAGGCAGATGGTGTAGTGGTCTTCCATCTGAGTCTTCCATCAAGATGTGATCCTAATTACCTAGTTTTCTTCAAAGGCCAGGTATAGGTATTAGAACTTAATTACCTTTACCTTATAGCCTATACCTACCTATGTAGGAATATTATTATATCGGTATAGACTTAAGGTAGAATTGTTCTACGTTCTCGAGATAAGCCATCTTTTTATTTAGTTGGTACTGATTTCCACTCTGAACTTTAAACATGAACTAAAAAGAAAAAAAAAATCCTTCACACGCGATATTTTAAACTCTTCAATGGGGAAGGAAGGAGAAGGAATAGAAAGAAAAGGAGATACACAGGGAGGGAGAGAAAGAGAAAAGGAGAAAAAGGATAGAGAGAGACAGAAAGAGGAAAATAGTGAAAGGAGGGATGGAAAAATCGTAGAATAACAAAGAAAGAGAAAAGAAAAGAGGAAGAAAGAGAGATAAAGAGGGAGAGAGAATGACAGGAAGTAGAAGAGAGAGAGAGAGAGAGGGGGGGGGGAGAAAGAGAAGATTATCTGATAAGTAGAAAGTAATTAATTATCGAATAAAAGCTCTTCAGACATGCATGTCTTTTGTTAGTTACCTAACTATTTCCACCTCCTCTCTCTTTCCCTCTCTCTCTCTCTATCCTCTCCCCCTCTATCCTCCATATTCTTCCACACCTCTCTCTCTCTCTTTCTCCTTTCTTATAACTGCTAATCCTTATTTCCTCCTCCCTCTTTTCCCCCTCCATTTTCTCTCTTCGCACTCTCCCTATCTCTAGGTAAGTAATACTACCTAGGTATGTCATTCCTAGTCCATCCAAGAGAGCTCAGCACTTCCCAGCTCCTAAAAAGGGTGAGGTATCGTTTTGCCCCGTGTTCTCCTACATACCTACCTACACAGCCAGGCTATATTGCATGTCATCATTTTATGGAATTTCGCGATACACCGTCATGTTTCATGCAGAATAGGTGCTCTACTCAGAAAAAAAAAAAAAAAAAAAAAAAAAAAAACAAGGGGGAAAATGAAGAACAAAAACTGGGATGATTCTTTTGAATATTTCCCGGGGTATTTCCGAAGTTCAAATTCTTCCAGTTATCTAATTTAGCAGGACTAGTAAGCAGTTAGCTTCAATTATTGTAAAGCGTCTGCCTGGTAAGCATTGGGTTGCGGGTTCGAATCCTCCTTCTATCTTCTATTTAATTTCAGGACGATAAGACCCCAGAGAGAGAGAGAGAGAGAGAGAGAGAATATTTACTGGTGTACTCTCAAAGTTCAATCTCTTCCAGTTATCTATCATTCCTCAAAATTACTCTCTCTTTCCCTCCCTCTCTCTCTCTCTCTCTCTTTATTGCCATCAAAGTCTCATTTTCTTTTCATTAGGAAGAAAAATAAGAAGGAGGAGGAGGAGGAGGAAGGAAGAGAAACGAAAAGTATAACTTCTTATCTTTCACACAATAAAATGTGATTCTCGTATGTTTTTTTTTTCCAAAGTAAAAAGTCAATAATGTACAATAATCTTCTTCTTCTCACTCTCCTTCAATACTTCTTTTTCCTCTTCTTCTTCTTCTTCTTCTTCTTCTTCTTCTTCTTCTTGTTCTTCGTCTTCTTTCTTTTCCCGTTTCAAAGGGGTTGGCGGTTGTCGTAGATCGATCAGTGCCCATTTTACAACCAAAAGACCTTAATCCTTCGACTCTCACTGTGAAATGAAATTTACCTGGGTATAATATTCTAATTCTTACACGAGAAGAAAAAAAATGAATGTAGTAAAAATTAAAATTAGCTTAGTTGGTAGTGCGTCTACCTTGTAAGCGCTAGGCCGCGGGTTCGATTCCCGCCCGGGGCGGATTTTATACTGATGGGATAGTGTTCGTTCTCGGAACGGCCGGCTTTCCCCTATCCTGTCTTCCTTCTCTCTTCGATTTCGGGACGATAAGACCATAGCAGTTACAGTTCCCTCTGTCAAACCTCTTGACCTGCGGGAAGGGGATAGAGTAATTATCAAGCAAAAACCTTCTGATAAGTATTTCTCTTCAGATATTTATGAAATTGTGAATGTGAATGGAAATCAAATTACAGTTTCAAATGAAAATGGTACTTATACAAGAAATTCTTGTTATGTTCGCAAGTACTGTGGTAATGTGAACGCCAAGTCAACTCAAAATGAACGTCTTCAAAATGATGTGAGCAACCAGGAAAATGGTTCTCTCCGTCCTCAAGTTTATTTTAAAACTAGAGTATTCAGACGTTCCAGTCAACCCTTGAGTCAAAAAATTTGAGCTCTCTTCTTTTTCCTCCTAACTTTTTTACTCCTCCTCCTTCCTCTCTACTCCTCTTCCTTCTCCTCCTTCCTCTCTGTTCTTCTTCCATCTCCTCCTTCCTCTCTCCTCCTCTTTCTTCTCCTCGTTCCTCTCTCCTCCTCTTCCTTCTCCTCCCTAATCTTCTTCTCTTCCTTAATCTTCTCCTCCTCTTCCTTCTCCTCCTTCCTCTCTCCTCCTCTTCCTTCTCCTCCCTAATCTTCTTCTCTTCCTTAATCTTCTCCTCCTCTTCCTTCTCCTCCTTCCTCTCTCCTCCTCTTCCCTCTCCTCCCTAATCTTCTTCTCTTCCTTAATCTTCTCCTCCTCTTCCTTCTCCTCCTTTTCTTCCTCCTACTTTTTTCTTTTACTCCTCTTTCTACTCTTCCTCTCTTTTCTCCTAATTCTATTTCTCCTCCTCCTCCTCTTTTCCTTCTTCTTCTCCTCCTTCTTCTTGTTCTTGTTCTTCTCCTTCTCCTTCTCCTCCTTCTCCTCTTTCTTCTTCTTCTTATCCTTCTCCTCCTCCTCCTTCTTCTTCTCCTTCTCCTCCTTCTTCTTTTTCCTCTTCTTCTTCTTTTTCTTTTACTTTTTCTTCTTCTTCTTCTCCTCTTCCTCCTCCTTGCCCTTCTTTTCTTCTCCCTACTTCTTCTTCTACTCCTCCTCCTCCTCCTCTCTTTCTTCCAATATAAAAACCAAACAACTTTTATTTCTCCTCCTCCTCCTCTTCCTTTTTCTCCCTGTTCTCCAATAGGAAAACCAAACAACTTTCGTTTTTTCTCGCACATTTCGGTATTTATTGGGAGAATTTTTTGAAGTATTGTTTTTCTTTTCCGGTGGCTGAGAGGACTTAGAGGGAGGGAGCGGTGAGAGATATAGGTACCTAAAAATAATGATATCTACTTCCTCATGTGAGTCCGGAGTGGGAGAAACTTTGAGGAGTTATTTTTATTCTCCTCTATGAGGGAACTGGAACAAACGAGGTCTTATCTTCCCGAAATCGAAGAGAGCATGAGAATATACTCATAATTATATGTATTACATAATTATATAAGAGAAAGTTAGTTGTCCTAAAATCGAAAAATATCGGTTTAGTATAAATTTCACCTCGGGTGGGAATCGAAACCGCGACCTAGCGCTTACAAGGCAGAGACCTACCCTCCAAGCTAACCAGTCTAAATAAGTTTAGAAGGCTAAATAAGTCTGTCTGTACAAAAGTGTTGGTGAATATTGAGCAAGTTCGAAGGCCGGGTATGCTCGAACATTCTCCGAGCGTACTTACCTATTTACCTGCCTCGGTGGTGTAGTGGTCAAGGCGCTCGCCTGGTAAACAGGAGGGCGTGTGATCAATCCCAGCCGAGGTATGGAATTTTATCCTCAATATAATTTGAGAATTTGACCACAATAATAGTGGTAGCCTACTGCTGGAGTAAATGGCTCCCCTTCCCTATCTTTCTCTCTTTCCTTTCTTTTCTCCATTTCTCCCTCTTTGGCTCCCCTTCCCTATCTCTCTCTCTCCCTCCCTTCTTTTCTCCATTTCTCCCTCTTCGGCTCCCCTTCCCTATCTCTCTCTTTCTCCCTCCCTTCTTTTCTCCATTTCTCCCTCTTTGGCTCCCCTTCCCTATCTCTCTCTCTCTCCCTCCATTCTTTTCTCCATTTCTCCCTCTTTGGCTTCCCTTCCCTATCTCTCTCTCTCCATTCTTTTCTCCATTTCTCCCTCTTTGGCTTCCCTTCCCTATCTCTCTCTCTCTCTCTCCTTTCTTTTCTCCATTTCTCCCTCTTTGGCTTCCCTTCCCTATCTCTCTCTCTCTCTCTCTCTCCCTTTTCTCCATTTCTCCCTCTTTGGCTTCCCTTCCCTATCTCTCTCTCTCCCCATTCTTTTCTCCATTTCTCCCTCTTTGGCTCCCCTTCCCTATCTCTCTCTCTCTCCCTCCATTCTTTTCTCCATTTCTCCCTCTTTGGCTTCCCTTCCCTATCTCTCTCTCTCTCTCTCTCCCTTTTCTCCATTTCTCCCTCTTTGGCTCCCCTTCCCTATCTCTCTCTCCCTCTCTATTTCTCCCTTCCTCCTCTAACTCCCTCTCTGTTCCTTCCCTCCCTATAAAATTGCTATTGTACTCACGAAATCTATTTGAGGTCGAGCAGTGCATGAATTTCCCCACTCCCTCCCAAAATTATTATTATGTTATTTTATTGTAACAATACAGCATACATTATTATTTCAGAAAAAAAAATAATTAGTTTGGTTTTTGAATAAATTATTTTTTGGTGTTTTGTGTGTGTGCGTGTATGCCTCAGTGGTTTAGCGGTCAGTTTGGATGTTTAATTTTGTTGACCGGGTGGGCCTGGTGAGCAGAAGAGTGTGGGTTCAATCTCCGGCCAATGTTGTGGCCATTCCTGATTTGGAATTACAAAATAAACTGTCCACCTCAGTGGTGCAGTTGTTAACACGTTGGACTTTGGATCTGGAGGTTGGTGGTTCGAGTCATAGTCAAGACATAAAATTTATCTAGGTGCAATAATTGGGAAACGATATAATTGGGAAACACAAATTTTGTGACAACCATTTAAGTCCTATGTTCAACACAGTTATTATTTTTTCTTTACGTTTTACTTAGCTTTACTCTTTTTTGTTGTGTGTTGACAGGAAATTGAAGAAGCAGAGAGATAGACTTTGCCGCTATGTGTATCAGAAGTTGTTCACGGAACAGTGTATCTTCACGTACAATGCGTCCGAGGTCAACTCCTTCTGGGACACAGCTGAAGGGTAAGTCAAAGTTAACTTTTGAAGAAAAGATAAGAAAGTAAGACTTACCTCGAAGTATCTATCATAAACAAAATTGGCACAAATTTTCATTCAACACAAAATCAACACGGAATCAAAACTCTGTTTGGATAGATCTACCTTCAATGCACCAGCTCCCACTAAAATTAGATTAGCACCAGTTAGAAATTAGATTAGCACTGAAATTAGATAATTAGATTAGCACCAGTTCCTAATGGGTCACTGAAATCTAATTCCGCGTAGTTGATATATGGACGATTTTGTTCAATTTTATTGAGTGAAATAATTACCATACTGTCGATTGTTTTAACGGTATTTTTAAGCTGGGTGAGTTTAATGTGATCAGTGATTAGCCTGACACTTTTTTGGGGATTCTAACTTAAAGATTGACTTTTTTGCAATATTGCTATGCTTGAACTCGTTCTCTGTCCCCAGATACGCGGCGCTTGGCAACAGCGCCGAGTCCGCCCCGGAGTACGGTGCCAATATCATGGAGCTTCCACACCAGAGTGCCACAAACAGTACCCTCCTTAATGTCAGCCTCAATTCGAGCCTGTTCAGTGTGGGCGAGCCGACAATAACCCCCGTACTGCCCCCCTTCGAGCTATGGCAATCCATACTAATAGCACTAATCATAGGTAAGATCAAACTTTCTTGACTTGGCGGGGCGGAGCACTACCGCGCTCCTTACGAGTAATATGGCTCCTGAGACTACTCAGAGCTTGTTCGGTACGGGGTTTTACTCAAAATTATCAGGCCATCATACCGTCTTGATTCCAAAATAAAGCTTGATGAACATCCTTGATTCCCACCATGTTCCAGAAGCCTGATGAAAAAATATATATATAAAAAATTTAATATTATCTAGAAAAAAAAAAAAAAAAAAAAAAAAAAAAATTTTTTTTCACACCTTATCAGATTGACGTATTCGTTTCGCATTTTATTTAAAACTTGTGCTCAGAAAGCATGAAAAAAAAAAATCCTACTACGCTTCTTTCTTCTCCCTCCTCCTCCTACACATCCTCCAAAGCTTCTTAACTTCTATACACACTTCTCCTCCAGAGCAATCACATATACAATTGACACTAAATAAAAACATAGATTAGTCGATTGAAAAATTGGCCACACATAAATTTTTCAACAACCATTCTCCAGAAGACTTCTGCTCTACACGCACGGGAGAGCGCGCGCTTGTTTCCCTCTTTATAAAACGAGTACCACTTCACCCTCCGCTTCCCCCTAAAACCCGTTTCTCAATCAGCACCCGTGTTTTACACTCCATCCTTCCTCTCCGTTTTCAGACGACGAATGTCTCTCTAGATTTTTTGTCGACACGTACTGAAGGTTTGTTTCAATAGGGTTGTAAAGATTTGAGGGAGAAGGAGAGGGATGGAGTTAAAAATAGACATAGGATTTTATGGTCGGGTTGTTTGGAGTGGCTGGTGCGCCTGCCATTCTGAAGAGTGTGGGTTCGCTTCGCCCCGAGGCAAAAAATTACCTACTAGGTTAACTTGGTATTGAATTGAGAAACATCTTCTCAAAGTAACGGTTCGTGCTCAGAACGGGCGCTTCTTCTATAAAATGAATATATAAACTTCAGGTATAGTTCCTCTTCACTTTCGGACGATAAGACCTCCGCCGTTACATTTCCCTCTATGAACCTCCTTGAAATAAAGTGGGTAAGCTAAAAATAGCGATTCCTTGATGGCATTTTGAGGAAATTTCGAGAAAAATGGGCCACTCGTCCAGACACCCTCCAGCACTCAACGTTGCTTAACCTCACTTTCGTTCCGAGGTTTATGCAACAGGAGCTCGGGATTTTTGTCATTACGGCTCTATAATACTTATAAAACCCCCCCCCCCCCAGGGGGGGGTTGGGGGGAGGGGGAGTGATAATTTTAAATCCCATCTAAAATTGCGAATTCGGTTGATGGGGTTTCAAAGTTAATTAGAGGTGTTATAGTTATAAATCAGTGGCGTAAAGCTTGCAGGGAACTTACACTCATATTTTTTATGAACAAAAATTCTCGGTTTCAGATCAGTCTCAAGCAAATTTTGGCAAATCAGATGTTTGAAATTGATGCTTTTTTTAGGTTTGACAGAGGGAACTGTAACTGCTATGGTCTAATCGTCCCGAAATCGAAGAGAGAAGGAAGACAGGATAGGAGAAAGCCAGCCGTTCCGAGAACGAACATTATCCCATCAGTAAAATCCGCCCCGGGCGGGAATCGAACCCGCGGCCTAGCACTTACGAGGCAAACGCACTACCAACTAAGCCAACTAGGCTGGCGAAATTGATGCTTGAGCACTTGCTGAGAGCCAGTATTTTGTTAATAAATATGGGAGTTTAAAGGTGTGTCCACACTGTCCACACAGAGTCGACTGACCGTCGATCGACATCGATTCGGTGGACTATGGTTGGACACACCTTTAGTTAGGCCAGCCGCCAGACTAGCTAGCTTGGAGGGTAGCGCATCTGACTTATATTTAATGGAAAGTAATATTTAATGTTTGGGATTGATGCTTCACAAGTAATATTTAATGTTTGGGATTGATGCTTCACAAGTAATATTTAATGTTTGGGATTGATGCTTCACAAGTAACATTTAATTTTTGGGAATGATACAACTTGGGGGAATGATATTAGAAACCAGCCTCGGTGGTGTAGTGGTCAAGGCGCTCGCCTGGTAAACAGGAGGGCGTGGGTTCAATCCCAGCCGAGGTATGGAATACCTACCTCGGTGGTGTAGTGGTCAAGGCGCTCGCCTGGTAAACAGGAGGGCGTGGGTTCAATCCCAGCCGAGGTGTCATTTCCTCCCTTGTACATAGTCCTCCAACCAGACTGGATGGAGGAATAGTGTCATTTACGTTGTCTCCTGTCTTTTTAGTCCCATTTTATCCTCTTTTCCCGTATTTAACCTTTTTTAGATTTAACACACAACAAACACACCACCACATTTTTCTCACAGTACTGTTGTAATGTTGTATTCACACTCATTTAACAAATTAGGACCTGAAATAACTTGGCAAGGGTGAGAGAGAGAGAAAGAAAGAAAGTGTTTGAGACTGAGAGAGAGAAGGTGTTTCGGAATTGAGAGAAGAAGGGGGGAGGGAGAGAGAGGTAGGTACATAATATGCTGTCTGCTCATGAGAGGTGAAAAAATTCTCTCTCTCTCTCTCTCTCTCTCTCTCTCTCTCTCTCTCTCCCTATTAAAATATAATAATTACCTACCTAAATTAGGAAATTAATAAAATATATTTCTAGCGAGATTCGAACCCTAGTAAATAGAAACCTAAAGCCCACGAATTGCTAGATGTTTTTCTCGCGTAGTTTCTTAATTACCCGCACATAGTTGTTACGTAATTTTAGATGCACCTGCAAACAGTAAAGAGGAACACACTTCCTAGAAAAAAAGAGATACGAAAGAAGGGAAAACAAGAAGAAGAAGAAGGAGAAGAAGAAAAAGACGAAAAGAAAATAAAGAAGTAAAATAAAAGAATTGGGATCTAAACCCCCCACTTCCTTGTTGTCGGTTTAATTTTATTAAATTCCTTCTTTAATTTTTACCTCTTCTCTCTTCTTCTTTTCCTCCTCCTCCTTCTTCTCCTTTTCTTCTCCTCCTTCGTCGTTTTATCTTCTTTCTCACAATACCTATCTCGTCTTTTCTTTTTTCTTTGAAGAAATTTAGGTACGTACCTATTCCTCGAAGAAGAAGAAGGTAGAAAACTTTTGGCGAAAGTTTTTATTTTTTTTCATCATCTTCTTCTTCTTCTCCTTCTTTTTCTTTTTTTTTTTATTTTTACAAAATATTAAGTCTCTCCTTAATTATTATGGTGGGAAAAATTTAGAATATTATGATTATTATTATTATTATTTTTTTCGAGTGATTGCTTGCTATACCCAGGGCCTATAAGGCTTAGTCCCCATTTACAATTATATCTCCTTTTACCCCTTTTAATTTTCATCAAATTCCATCATGAATGTGATAAAAAAAAAAACTTGGTATTTAAACACCACTTGCGTCCAATAACATTCCAGTCCAGTTTACCTGAAAATCCATTTGATACTGACCAAATAACTGGACTGGAATGTTCCTGGACAACAATTGTTTGTGGTATAGGACAGGAGGCCAATCTTTTTTATGATAGCTGGACTGACTAGGTATAGGTAGGTGATAAGGTAGGTGATAACTAGGTTTTGGGGATGGTGTACTTTAACCATTATTTGAGTTTTCTTTCACGTCCACCTTTAGCTATCCCCCTGGCTATAATGCAAACAAATCCTGGGATGATTTTCTGTTTTCTCTTCTCCTCCTCCTTCCTCTTCTTCTTCTCCTCCTCCTCTTTCTTCATCTTCTTTGAAAAAAATCTTTTTACTATCTGACGAGAGATAGTAAAAGGGTACTTGAAAATAAATTGCTTTTTTCTCGCTTTTTTCTCTTTTGAAAAGATGAGCTTTTTTTTGAGCAGACTTTGTATCAGGGCCAATTCCGCTTGGCAACTACCTGGCGTTTTTTCCAGGTAACTTGCCGTTTTTAAATAAATAAATAATAAAAAAAAAAGTTACTTTCGATTGTCACGTCATGCGAACCTTTATACTTGGAACCGCTTTCGCATTACTTGAAGGCACATTCTTTTACATCCATGTCTATTCAAGAACAAAAAAGTTCCGGGATTCACCCCTTCCCATTCTAAATTTTCCCTTTACCTTTTCCCATTTTAAATTCCCCTATTAACTACCTCTCCCAATTTTCCCTACATCCCAACCCTGCATAACTACCTTCATTTAGCCATTCGACAATTTACCCTGTCTGCCTGTGATTCGGCTCTCTATTTATTCGGCTCTCTATTATGCATATGCTTCTCCCCTCTAAATCCCTTTATTTCTCTTTATCTTCCCTCCGTTGTTTCCCTTCCCCTACCTTTCTTTGTCTTTCTCCCTTTCTTTCTCTGTATCCGTTTTCCCTCTCTGAATCTATTTCGCTCTCTGTCTCTCACTCACTCACTCTTCTATCTCTGTCTTTGTTTTTACCCTTTCTCTTTCAATATAGATATCCCTCTCTGAATCTCTCTCTCTCTCTCTTTCCCTATCCTATTTTATGCCACTCTTTTCCGTTATTTCTCTGGCCTCTTTTTCGCTCCATCTCTCTCTCTCTCTCTCTTTATTCTCCTGGCTCTCCTCTCTCTCTCTCTCTTTATTCTCCTGGCTCTCCTCTCTCTCTCTCTATTTCTATTTGTCAATTGAACCCCTATTTCAGTGTTTATATATTGACGTGACGTTGTGAAAAATGTTGCACATGGAAATAACTAATTTAATTGGGGGAAAGGGAGAGAGAGAGGAAGGTAGGGATGAAGAGAGAGAGAGAGAGGGCGATAGAGGAAGAGGGGGGGAGACAAATAATGAAAAAGATGGAGAGAGAGAGAGAGAGAGAAATGATGTTGAAGTTGGACAGAAATAGTAGCCAGACATTTTGTGACATATTGATAGACTAACAGCAGTGATGTTTACTAAATAGACAGATGTCTCTCTCTCTCTCTCTCTCTCTCTCTCTCCCACCCTCCCACTCTCTTTCTCTCTCTAAAAACCAGCCATTGCAAATCATGTATTGCTTTTACCGTCTCTCTCCTTCTCTCTTGAAACCACCCCAGCACCCACCACCAAATCATGGTTTTTCCAACGCTCCCTCTCTCTCCCTCCCTTATGATCCCCTATACATATGAAAATGCACCCCCTCTTTCTCTCTCACTAACTTATCTCCCTCCCTCTCTCCGTCTCTCTCCTCTCTCTCTCTCTCTCTCTCTCTCTCTCTCTCTCTCTCTCTCTCGACCATAGGTACTATCCCTGCCATAGGCCGACCATAGGTATTATCCCTGCCATAGGCCGACCACAGGTACTATCCCTGCCATAGGCCGACCATAGGTACTATCCCTGCCATTATAGGCCGACCATAGGTACCACTTTGACGACTAATGATACTTCATGTGGGGAGTGTCGTCTTAGAAAATGGTATTACCTCGGGTTTGATATTAATCCAGGATTTCCTATTTCCATAATACCCGGACGAGTGAATTCAATCCTGAGATAATCCAGGGGCTGGTTCGCTGGAGAAATGATGACATTTTGCTGGTGAAATGTTAGTTTGTAATTTATTTATTTTCAAGTGCCTACCTGCCTTCTACCTAGTATGACCTATAGCCTATAGGTAGTTACATAAAATAATAATAATAATAATAATAATAATAATAATAATAATAATAATAATAATTCCGGGATTCAAACCCAGCACCTCCAGGTTGAGAGTCAGTGCTTTTGACCACTCGGCCACAGAGATGGACTTTATATCTACTCATCGAAATTGGAAATCCCTGCCATAGGCCGACCATAGGTACTATCCCTGCCATAGGCCGACCATAGGTATTATCCCTGCCATAGGCCGACCACAGGTACTATCCCTGCCATAGGCCGACCATAGGTACTATACTTTGACGACTAATGATACTTCGTGTGGGGAGTGTCGTCTTAGAAAGTGGTATTACCTCGGGTTTGATATTAATCCAGGATTTCCTATTTCCATAATACCCGGACGAGTGAATTCAATCCTGAGATAATCCAAGGTAAGCTTCGACCTTAATCCTAGGATTAACGCGTAAGCAGGTATCAAAGTAATCAATCGGCTGTTGTGTTTAACCCTGCTTACTTTCTTCTCTCTCTCTCTCTCTCTCTCTCTCTCTCTCTCTCTCTCTCTCTCTCTCTCTCTCTCTCTCTCTCTCTCTCTCTCTCTCTCTCTCTCTCTCTCTCTCCTAAAACAAGTATTGTAATTTTATCACCCGAAGTACGGTGTTGCATGCCGAACTTTATACATATTAAATTTTTAGGTGAATTCCCTTTAAGGTTGAGCAATTCATTTGTTGACGAAGTCACAATTTTGGCTCCGGGTTGTGTTTCTTGTGTCTTTTGTTTTACACGATTTTAATTTTCTTTTCCTTGATCTTCCTCTTGTCCTTGGTCCCTCATTTTTTGTTATAGACGGGGTTGTTATGGGGAGGATAGGGTAATTAGCATCTTGAGTTGTTAACAGCACAAGACAGAAGTGTGAAGCATGGTGGCTGAAGCCAAGGACCTCCGCGGTCTGTGATGGCTACGTAGTAAGTAAGTTTAATTTTCTTAATTTTCGAACCCCTGTCTCTCTGTTTCAGGCACCGTCTCGATGCCGTTCTACTGTGTCTACGTCCTCACCGGCTATTGGGACCTCGGACCTCTCCTCTGTGACTTCTGGCTCTCGGTAGACTACTCCGTATGTCTGGTATCCCAATACACAGTCCTCCTGATCACCATCGATCGGTTCTGTTCGGTTAAGATCGCCGCCAAATATCGGAGCTGGCGTACCAAGGACAAGGTCATGTGGATGGTGGGCATCACGTGGCTGATCCCGATGCTTCTCTTCTTCATCAGCATCTTCGGGTGGGAGCATTTCATCGGGTTCCGAGACCTCCTGCCCGGCGAATGTGCTGTGCAGTTCCTCAAGGATCCTGTCTTCAACACCGCCCTCATTATAGGGTACTACTGGACCACCCTAATTGTCCTCTTCATTCTCTACGGAGGAATATACAAGGTGGCATACGACATGCAGAAGAAATCCGAGGCGAAGCAGCGTAAGATGCAGTCGATGGTGGCGCTATCGGCGGGCGCTATGAGTGGTATATCGGGACGGGCGGCAGGGATTGGGATTGCCAAGGCACCCACCACGCTGCTGTGTGACAAACCGATAGCACCTTCCCTGTCACCGGCCGTGGGAGATTCTTCATCCAGCCAGAAGACGCCGACTAATAAAGGTAAGTCTTTTTGTGATTCTGTAATTAAACTTCCTAAACTATAGTTTAAATTCCATATTTTGATTTCTGCACTTACTTTCTGCTAATCACTACGGTTTTGAAAACGAACCTTTGCCTGTAATAAAATTCGTCCCGGATGGGAATCGAACTCGCGATCCAGCGCTTACAAATTCACTTCTTTTGTTCCAGGAATCTGCATTATTCTAACGGTCGGAGGCAACATTCTAGTCCTGTTGGCATTTTTCGTGGACCGTACCATTCGACAACCAAGCAATTACTTCATAGAATGAAGGGTTGACTCAGTGACTGTTTGAGACGAGACACTGTTAAAAATTGATAGGAGCTCCCACCACTCACTTTTCTCTCCTGAATGTACTCCCAGATTTGTGGGCAAGAGTGCTTTTGGGAAATAAATTAGTTTCGAGAGTCTATATAAAATTTGGGAGGTAATTAATTTTGGGAGAGAATAATTTTAACAGCAATCAACGTCGGGTCGCGTCCGTAGCTAGGAGCAGAGGAGGGAGGATTTTTTTTTTCTTTTTTTTTTTTTGTTTTTGGAGATGAGATGTTACCCCAAAACCCACATAAACCCCAAAGGGTTGTGTGGTGTTATTAAAAACAGCAAAATCTTACGTGTCTGGAGATGTTACCCCAAAACCCACATAAACCCCAAAGGGTTGTGTGGTGTTATTAAAAACAGCAAAATCTTACGTGTCTGGTTACTTGCACGACCTAAAGCTGTGCCCCCCCCCGCGCCCAGGCTGGGCACAATACCTTGTCCCCTCGTAAAAAATCTGGGGGGCCTAGACCCCCCCCGGCCTGCGGTGTATCTGATGCCCATGATCATCAGATTTGCGTGAGAAACCTTGTTTAGGGAGAGAGAGAGAGAGGCATAGAGGGATCTTGTTTATCTTCTCAGCATAGGATTTAGAATTGAACAGTCCCTCTTGCCCCGTTGTTCAGGTACACAACGTGCCATTTACCCCGATTCTCAGTATCCAATATCATTTACTCCCTTGTACACACTATAGTGCCATTTACCCCGATTCTCAGTATCCAATATGTGTCTCCAAATTTCCAAAACACACTGTAAAAAAAAAAACACCTGTTTTTTCTTTCACCCAGTACACCACACGAAATACCTGTTCTCACTAGATTTAACACACAACAAACACACCACCACATTTTTCTCACAGTACTGTTGTAATGGTGTATTCACACTCATTTAACAAATTAGGACCTGAAATAAGTTGGCAAGGGTGAGAGAGAGAGAGAGAGAGAGAGAAAGAAAGGAAGTGTTTGAGACTGAGAGAGAGAAGGTGTTTCGGAATTGAGAGAAGAAGGGGGGAGGGAGAGAGATGGTTAATAAAGGAACGGAAGATAGAGAGAGGGGGTTGAGGAGGGAGAAGAAGGGAGATAATGGGAGAGAGAGAGAAAGAAAAGGACTTAAAGAGATGCAGAGAGAGAGAGAGAAAGATAAGAGGTGCCAGGAGAAAAAGAGAGAAAGGGAAAGAAGAGAGATGGTGAAAAGAATGAGAGAGTGAGGCAGTGAGAGAGAGGGAGGGAGAGAGAGAGAGAATATCTCTTTCTTACAATAGGTACCTACATAATATGCTGTCTGCACATGAGAGGTGAAAAAATTCTCTCTCTCTCTCTCCCTATTAAAATATTATAATAATTACCTACCTAAATTAGGAAAATAATAAAATATAGTTCTAGCGAGATTCGAACCCTAGTAAATAGAAACCTAAAGCCCACGAATTGCAAGATCTTTTTCTCGCGTAGTTTCTTAATTACCCGCACATAGGTAGTTGTTAAGTAATTTTAGATGCACCTGCAAACAATAAAGAGGATCACAATTCCTAGAAAAAAAAGAGATAAGAAAGAAGGGACAACAAGAAGAAGAAGAAGAAGGAGAAGACGAAAAGAAAATAAAGAAGTAAAATAAAAGAATTGGGATCTAAACCCCCCACTTCCTTGTTGTCGGTTTAATTTTATTAAATTCCTTCTTTAATTTTTACCTCTTCTCTCTGCTTCTTTTCCTCCTCCTCCTCCTTCTTCTCCTTCTTTTTCTTCTCCTCCTTCGTCGTTTTATCTTCTTTCTCACAATACCTATCTCGTCTTTTCTTTTTTCTTTGAAGAAATTTAGGTACCTACGTATATCTCGAAGAAGAAGAAGGTAGAAAACTTTTGGCGAAAGTTTTTATTTTTTTTTCATCTTCTTCTTCTTCTTCTTCTTCTTCTTCTTCTTCTTCTTCTTTTTCTTCTTTTATTTTTACAAAATATTAAGTCTCTCCTTAATTATTATGGTGGGAAAAAGTTAGAATATTTTTATTATTATTATTATTATTATTATCACACAAGTCGTGAAGAATAAGCATGGAAATAGGTTTCTCAAATAAAGAAACAGAGAGAGAGGGAGAGAGAGAGAGAGAGAATATTAGTTGTGAATAAAAATTGGAAGTAGGTACCTTTGCTATGCTGGTAAGTGAAAACAAGAGTGAGAAATAGCTCCAAAGAAAAATATGGGGTACCTACACTACATAAAAATGCCAAAATAATAATAAATTATGTAAAAATATTATTACCTACGTATTATTTAAAGTACCTAAATGCCTAATAGGTACCTACTCTCATACTCATAGGTATTTATTATTCAATCAAACTCAACATGTCACTTAAAAAAAAAAAAAAAAAAAAAAAAAAAAAAAAAAAACCCTTTCACCCCGATTCTCAGTTATCCAATATCATTTCCTCCCTTGTACATAGTCCTCCATCCAGACTGGATGGAGGAATAGTGTCATTTACGTTGTCTCCTGTCTTTTTAGTCCCATTTTATCCTCTTTTCCCGTATTTAACCTTTTTCCCTTTTCCTCTTCCCATTCTAAATTTTCCCTTTACCTTTTCCCATTTTAAATTCCCCTATTAACTACCTCTCCCGATTTTTCCTTCCCAACCCTGCATGACTACCTTCATTTAGCCATTCGACAATTTACCCTGTCTGCCTGTGATATCATTTATTCGGCTCTCTATTATGCATATGTTTCTCCCCTCTGAATCCCTTTATTTCTCTTTATCTTCCCTTTTTCCCTCCCTTGTTTCTCTTCCCCTCCATTTCTTTGTCTTTCCCCCTTTCTTCTTTCTTATTTCTCGTTATTATCACCCTCCTTCTTTCCCTATACCTTTTCTCCCTGTGTTTTCACTTTTCCCCCTTATTTCTCTGAATGTTTCTCTGTCTCTCCCTTCTTTAGTTATAGTTCCCGCTTTTCTCTTTCCCTTCTTTATTGTTCTCCTCTTTTATCTTCGTTCTTCTTTCTCTTCCTCTTTTATTTACCCTTTATTATCACGCTTCTTCACTATCCTTTTCTCCTCCTCTATAACACCCTCTTTTTCTCCTTCAATTTTCTACCCTCTTCTTTCTCTTCTCTCCATTTCCCCCCTCTCTCTCTCCCTCTCCGACTCTCTTCTATCCCCATATTCTCCTTTTTCACTCCCCACTCTTTCTCTTCCTTTTTAAGGTCCTCTTCTTCTCTCTCTCCTACTCATTTACACGTATTTCTGTTCTTCCCTTCCCCCCACCCCCTTATACCTCTTCTCTCGCTGTCCTCTTGGTTATTATCAGTTCCTCCCCCCCCCCTCCTATTTTACCCCTTTTAATTTTCATCAAATTCCATCATGAATGTGATAAATGTGATAAGAAACTTGGTATTTAAACACCACTCGCGTCCAATAACATTCCAGTCCAGTTTACCTGAAAATCCAATTGAAACTGACCAAATAACTGGACTGGAATGTCCCTGGACAACAATTGTCTGTGGTATAGGACAGGAGGCCAATCTTTTTTTTTACGATAGCTGGAGTGACTAGGTATAGGTAGGTGATAACTAGGTATTGTGGATGGTGTACTTTAACCATTATTTGAGTTTTCTTTCACGTCCACCTCTTAGCTATCCCCCTGGCTATAATGCAAACAAATCCTGGGATGATTTTCTGTTTTCTCTTCTCCTCCTCCTTCCTCTTCTTCCTCTCCTTTTCCTCCTCCTCTTTCTTCATCTTCTTTGAAAAAAATCTTTTTACTATCTGACGAGAGATAGTAAAAGGGTACTTGAAAATAAATTGCTTTTTTCTCTTTTGAAAAGATGAGCTTTTTTTTGAGCAGACTTTGTATCAGGGCCAATTCCGCTTGGCAACTACCTGGCGTTTTCTCCAGGTAACTTGCCGTTTTTAAATAAATAAATAAATAAAAAAAAGTTACTTTCGATTGTCACGTCATGCGACCCTTTATACTTGGAACCGCTTTCGCATTACTTGAAGGCACATTCTTTTACATCCATGTCTATTCAAGAACAAAAAAGTTCCGGGATTCAAACCCAGCACCTCCAGGTTGAGAGTCAGTGCTTTTGACCACTCGGCCACAGAGATGGACTTTATATCTACTCATCGAAATTGGAAATCCCTGCCATAGGCCGACCATAGGTACTATCCCTGCCATAGGCCGACCATAGGTACTATACTTTGACGACTAATGATACTTCGTGTGGGGAGTGTCGTCTTAGAAAGTGGTATTACCTCGGGTTTGATATTAATCCAGGATTTCCTATTTCCATAATACCCGGACGAGTGAATTCAATCCTGAGATAATCCAAGGTAAGCTTCGACCTTAATCCTAGGATTAACGCGTAAGCAGGTATCAAAGTAATCAATCGGCTGTTGTGTTTAACCCTGCTTACTTTCTTCTCTCTCTCTCTCTCTCTCTCTCTCTCTCTCTCTCTCTCTCTCTCTCTCTCTCTCTCTCTCTCTCTCTCTCTCTCTCTCTCTCTCTCTCTCTCTCTCCTAAAACAAGTATTGTAATTTTATCACCCGAAGTACGGTGTTGCATGCCGAACTTTATACATATTAAATTTTTAGGTGAATTCCCTTTAAGGTTGAGCAATTCATTTGTTGACGAAGTCACAATTTTGGCTCCGGGTTGTGTTTCTTGTGTCTTTTGTTTTACACGATTTTAATTTTCTTTTCCTTGATCTTCCTCTTGTCCTTGGTCCCTCATTTTTTGTTATAGACGGGGTTGTTATGGGGAGGATAGGGTAATTAGCATCTTGAGTTGTTAACAGCACAAGACAGAAGTGTGAAGCATGGTGGCTGAAGCCAAGGACCTCCGCGGTCTGTGATGGCTACGTAGTAAGTAAGTTTAATTTTCGAACCCCTGTCTCTCTGTTTCAGGCACCGTCTCGATGCCGTTCTACTGTGTCTACGTCCTCACCGGCTATTGGGACCTCGGACCTCTCCTCTGTGACTTCTGGCTCTCGGTAGACTACTCCGTATGTCTGGTATCCCAATACACAGTCCTCCTGATCACCATCGATCGGTTCTGTTCGGTTAAGATCGCCGCCAAATATCGGAGCTGGCGTACCAAGGACAAGGTCATGTGGATGGTGGGCATCACGTGGCTGATCCCGATGCTTCTCTTCTTCATCAGCATCTTCGGGTGGGAGCATTTCATCGGGTTCCGAGACCTCCTGCCCGGCGAATGTGCTGTGCAGTTCCTCAAGGATCCTGTCTTCAACACCGCCCTCATTATAGGGTACTACTGGACCACCCTAATTGTCCTCTTCATTCTCTACGGAGGAATATACAAGGTGGCATACGACATGCAGAAGAAATCCGAGGCGAAGCAGCGTAAGATGCAGTCGATGGTGGCGCTATCGGCGGGCGCTATGAGTGGTATATCGGGACGGGCGGCAGGGATTGGGATTGCCAAGGCACCCACCACGCTGCTGTGTGACAAACCGATAGCACCTTCCCTGTCACCGGCCGTGGGAGATTCTTCATCCAGCCAGAAGACGCCGACTAATAAAGGTAAGTCTTTCTGTGATTCTGTTATTAAACTTCCTAAACTATAGTTTAAATTCCATATTTTGATTTCTGCACTCACTTTCTGCTGTGTATTCTTGAAATTCAGAGCGAGTTACTCGTATTACATTGAAAAAGAATCTTGTTCACTATTTTTCAGGACTAAGTAATGACACTACGACCACTGTTACCAATTCGGAACAAAAAGACAAAATTGTTGACGTTGAGAAAGAAAGATCAAGCAGTCCGGCGTTTGAATGAATCTTGTTCACTATTTTCAGGACTAAGTAACGACACTACGACCACTGTTACCAATTCGGAACAAAAAGACAAAATTGTTGACGTTGAGAAAGAAAGATCAAGCAGTCCGGCGTTTGAATCACTTTCTGCTGTGTATTCTTGAAATTCAGAGCGAGTTACTCGTACATTGAAAAAGGAATCTTGTTCACTATTTTTCAGGACTAAGTAACGACACTACGACCACTGTTACCAATTCGGAACAAAAAGACAAAATTGTAGACGTTGAGAAAGAAAGATCAAGCAGTCCGGCGTTTGAATCGGATGAGGACAGTGTTGCCACTAGTAACGCAGTCAACTGGCAAGCGAGGAAGAAATCAATCGTTGGAATGGCTGTACAGAGCGTTCTCTCCGGAAATCTCCGACCAATCACGAATGGCGCGCTTCCTACCAAACTATCACCCGATGGTATCCTGAACCCGTTGATAGAGAACATTATCTCCAAAGATAAATCACAGTTACCTTTAATTCCCGAGCAGAGTCTACTGGACTCAGCCAATCCGAATTTATGCAATGCAGGTGGAAACATGAATCCAGAAGTCGTTCATGAGAAAGACATGATAGAGTGGGAAGCCACTGGACAGAGCCGAACACCTGATAATATCTCCAGTAAAACACTGACACCTCTACAAAGTAAAAGATCAGATTCCGCAAGCAGACGCACACCAGACACAGACAATAAAATAGACAAGATACAATCAGATCCTCCAAGTACAATCTCAGATACGTCAAGTATTCCCAATAGTATACAGTCCACTTCAATCATTCCTCCACCGACAGATTTCAGAACCAGTCCCGCCTCAAGCTCTCCATCGAACAGTTTAACCAGCATTAAACGCCCCAAGAGTTTAGTGCTATCTTCACACCATACCTATGATGTGGTTAAAGGGATGGACACACAGGATTTGAAATTCATGGACGAAAGCTCGGTTATACTAGCTTCACCTATTTGTGAAAGTCCGCCATCTTCCATTACATTCCCAGTGTCTGCCAGTGTACCCAACTCCCCAGTACATGTCGCCACAAGCACAACATCTCTGCTACAGACAGCACTCATACGCTCGGCAGTACAGCAGGTGACCACTAAATCAGTCGGTACAAGCATCACTAAAATGGACACCGAAGTCAGTGTTGACATTGAAGATCAGAAACCAATCACAACTATCGTTGAGAATCCTCTTGCGGAATCTGAAATTCCAAAGATCGGGACACCTGTCAGTGCTACCACATCTATCACTGTAGCTCCCATCACAGAAGGTGACACTCCGGATGTGTCAGCGCGTCTTAACAAATCTCTGGAGAAGAAAGACTCCGGGTCTTCACGTCGCGGTGATTTCGTCAAAAGTATTGGCAAGAAGCTGAAGGCTGTCAACAGAAAGAAGAAGCATTTGAACCGACAGAAGTCCAAATCTGAAAACCGAGCGAGGAAAGCGTTTCGGACGATCTCGTTTATCCTCGGAGCATTCGTCGCTTGTTGGACGCCATACCACGTGCTAGCTCTGGTCGAAGGCTTTTGCAAAAGTCCTCCTTGCACCAATGAGCATCTGTACTTGTTTTCCTATTTCCTCTGCTACGCTAACAGTCCAGTCAATCCATTCTGTTATGCCCTGGCCAACCACCAGTTCAAGAAAACTTTGTCCAGACTATTGAAAGGTGACTTTCACATGACGTAATGACTCTTGCATTTCAATCGTGTTGATGACAATACTATTTTAGAACTCCTTTTGTACCATGATCTAGACTACTTTAAGTTACGTAATAGTTTTAAACATTAATTAAGTAGACACTTTGTTTTAAATTTGTTTCAATTGATGCAGGCAAACATCATGTACCTACCATGTGTTAGAATTACGTTGTATGTTTATGTGAGTGTTAATCATAAGTTTGTTGTATATGTATGTAAATTGTATAAACATAAGTTAATCTAATTATTATGATAGGTACTGTATTTATTCATCTCTAAGTAAAAAAAAAAAATAATAAAATTTGTGTGCTTGAATAAATTGCTAAACCTTTTTATTTAACCGATATTACTAAGTAATTAAGAAACATAAATATTTTAAAATAACTCAAATAGGTACTGTATTTATTCATCTCTAAGTAAAAAAATAACATTTGTGTGCTTGAATAAATTGCTAAACCTTTTTATTTAACCGATATTACTAAGTAATTAAGAAACATAAATATTTTAAAATAACTTATTGATTTCCATATGACATAAATCTTAGGTAGGTGATTAAGGTAGGTGATTCACAGAGTTTCTTTTGGCCTATAAAAACATTAATCAATATAACAGCATCTGGTTGTATTGTATTACCTAATTATTTCACATATACTCGTATGTAGGTAGTTTAATTCTTTTACTTGAACCTTTGTTTTTGTCATTCATTGAAAATAGGTAGCTTAATTTTAGAAATAACTTAAATTTATCCAACAATTGCTAAGTCTTAAAAAAATTGATAAATTAGGTAATTCATAAAAACAATAACAATAATAAAAATATATGAATAAAATAGTCTGCCCATTTTGGATAAATTTCTCACCAAAGTAGGTACTGAACCATTAAATCATTAACAAAGAATAAACAAATAAGGAAATTTATCTAAAACTGTTGAATGTTGTAAAACAAAGTCTGAAGGTCTAGAAAAGTTCTAAAAACGAAGAAAAAAACTCCTCTTCGAAAATTCACTCAAAAGGGGAGGGAGGAAAGAGCGAAAAGAAGGTAGGTATTGTCGATACCGAAATATTCAAGACGATTTCACAACTAAAGGCAAAACTTGGGCAGATGGAAAACTGATAGAGAGAGAGAGAGGGAGGGAGAGAGAGAAAGATATGTAGTGGAAAATGATACTTAATGTTCAACCTAATGTTGTGTGATGGGTGGAAGAGAACAGGAGGGGAAGAGAGAGAGAGAAAAAGGAGGGGAAAAGAGAGAGAGAGAGAGAGAGGAGAAAGGGAGGGGGAGAGGGCGAGAATAAATATGTTTATTTCTTATCGAGAAGAAGAGTGCTTGGAGTTTCCTTTTTTGACAGCAAAATAGGTACAGGGTGTATCATTGTTAAGGTTTTTCTTGTTTCTTACTTTCCTTATCTTCAACTGTGTTATCGAATGTACATAGGTATTTTATTTTATACCAAACAAACGCTTTGTAGATTTTCTATTGTTAGATTGACTGTACTATAAATTGTTTTAAGTTCTTTCTATTTTATACCTGTCAGAATAATTATAGTTTTTATTCATTTATTTTCGATTTATAATTATTTTATATGTACCTATTGTACCTACCTACCTACCTATTAAAAAAAAAATAAAAATAAGTAAATAACATAATAATTATTTCAATAATTGGTAAAGTAGAGGTACCTACCTAAAATTATTGTAATTCACATACACCTACCTACCTATTACCTACCAAACTGCTTTTGAAGAACATCGTGTCCAACACAAATCGCTTGCTTACAACTGCCGAGGGTTAATTGTCAGATAACGCTTTGTCGAACTGTTGCATTTTTGGATAGTATTTTTTACGCTCCAACCTTTGTTTTTGTCATTCATTTAAAATAGGTAGCTTAATTTTAGAAATAATTTATATTTATCCAGCAATTGCTAAGTCTTAAAAAAATTGATAAATTAGGTATTCATAAAAACAATAACAATAATAAAAATATATGAATAAAATAGTCTGCCCATTTCGGATAAATTTCTCACCAAAGTAGGTACTGAACCATTAAATCATTAACAAAGAATAAACAAATAAGGAAATTTATCTAAAACTGTTGAAATTAATTTATATGCACCTACCTATTCAAAAAATTAACATAATAATTATTCCAACAATTGGTAAAGAGGTAGGTAGGTACCTAATTAGTGTAATTCACCTACACCTATTACCAAACTGCTTTTGAAGAACATCGTGTCTAACTCAAATAATCGAATGCCGTGAAACTACCTAATTATGCAATGTGCGAAACAAAGTTGGTGGAGGTGTCTGGTGTACCTACCAGGTTGACCTTGTATTCTTTGTAACTTACTTCCAGTACTTGCTATAATTTTCTTCAGAATCAGACTGACTATTCTTACAGGTTGTTTCGACATAGGCAGGTAATAACTTGGGCTCTCTTTATAGTACCTTCAAGCATATTTTCATCATTTATTTCACTCTAGAATATTTAGGCCTTCGTGCATAGTGGTTTTATGCGAAACCGCCATTTTAACAATTTTCTCTCACTAGAATAGTTACCTAGTCTAGAAAAGTTCTAAAAAGGAAGAAAAAAACTCCTCTTCGAAAATTCACTCAAAAGGGGAGGGAGGGAGGAAAGAGCGAAAAGAAGGTACCTATTATCGATACCGAAATATTCAAGACGATTTCACAACTAAAGGCAAAACTTGGGCAGATGGAAAACTGATAGAGAGAGAGAGGGAGAAAGAAAGATATGTAGTGGAAAATGATACTTAATGTTCAACCTAATGTTGTGTGTTGGGTAGAAGAGAACAGGAGGGGAAAAGGAGGGGAAGAGAGAGAAAAAGGAGGGGAAAAGAGAGAGAGAGGAGAAAGGGAGGGGGAGAGGGCGAGAATAAATATGTTTATTTCTTATCGAGAAAAAGAGTGCTTGGAGTTTCCTTTTTTGACAGCAAAATAGGTACAGGGTGTATCATTGTTAAGGTTTTTCTTGTTTCTTACTTTCCTTATCTTATACCAAAAGGAAGGAAAGTAATGTATTTTAAGCATGTTTAGAATAGAAGCTCGACAACTAGAAGAAAACTGTTACTAACTTGTTCTGTAGCCCGTGGCGTATAATATCTCTCCAGTGCTGTCAAATTTTGACGTGGTGAAGCGTTTATACTGTCAGAATGAGACTGAAAAGTATCTTTACTCCCGCAGTGTAAACAAGGTCTTGTGTATTTGGTTATTTGGTACAGAATAGTTCTAAAATTTATACATAAAATCTTACTTTCCCCAATTATTAAAGAATAATAATAGTGCTCATTTATACTGCTCGCATAGGACTGAAAAGTCCCTTTACTCCAGCAGAAGGCTACTACTATTACTGTGGTCAAACTATATTGAGGATAAATTTTCCCTCGGCTGGGATTGAACCCACGCCCACCTGTTTACCAGGCGAGCGCCTTGACCACTACACCACCGAGGCAGATAAAAAAAGAACATTTTAACCTCTGATTTTCATCTCTCTCCCTGTTACATCATACCTATCCTATATACACTATACACACAGTAGTAATGTTTTCTTCTTCTCCCTATCCACAGTCATTACTTTTATCTTCTTTTTATTTCTTTATTCCTTATTCCCTTGCTTTTTCTTTCTTTTATTAACAGCTCTTTTTCTGATACCTTACAGCTACAGCAGTATGTTTTATGCAATGTAACGATTCCATTTTATCCTTCTTTTCTTATATTGAGGATAAATTTTCCCTCGGCTGGGATTGAACCCACGCCCACCTGTTTACCAGGCGAGCGCCTTGACCAATACACCACCGAGGCAGATAAAAAAAGAACATTTTTACCTCTGATTTTCATCTCCTTCCCTGTTACACCATACCTACCTATCCTGTATACACTATACAAGTATACACACAGTAGTAATGTTTTCTTCCTCTCCCTATCCACAGTCATTACTTTTATCTTCTTTTTATTTCTTTATTCCTTATTCCCTTGCTTTTTCTCTCTCTTTTATTAACAGCTCTTTTTCTGATACCTTACAGCTACAGCAGTATGTTTTATGCAATGTAACGATTCCATTTTATCCTACTTTTCTGTTTCTTGTTCTTCTTCTTGTTCTTGTTTTTCTTTTTCTTCTTCTTCTTTCTTCCTTTCAGAAACCCTTCTAATAGTTCTTTGTTTCTAAAATACTTACCCCAGGGTTTATACTTTTCAACCCTCTTTTCTGTTTCTTGTTCTTCTTCCTGTTCTTGTTTTTCTTTTTCTTCTTCTTCTTCTTTCTTCCTTTCAGAAACCCTTCTAATAGTTCTTTGTTTCTAAAATACTTACCCCAGGGTTTATACTTTTCAACCCTATTATTACTTTTTAATTTTAGCTTTTCTTTAAGCATACCTACCAACTTACAAACCAGTCAGCTTTTTTTTATGAAGAGTCGTAAATAAATAAATATATACTTAAGTGAATAATAACTTCCCGTGTGATATATTGTACACCACAATCGCCTACCTATAATGTAAATAATTCCTGTATACTTTTTATTTGTCACCTTCAAAGTGTCCACCTTTTATTTCGTATGAAGAGTCGTAAATAAATAAATATATACTTAAGTAAATAATAACTTCCCGTGTGATACATTGTACACCACAATCGCCTACCTATAATGTAAATAATTCCTGTATACTTTTTATTTGTCACCTTCAAAGTGTCCACCTTTTATTTCGTTCTCTAAAGGAGAACCCTACTACCTAGTAACCTTTTAATCAGTTATAGCCGGGGCCATAATCAGTGTTGGATAAACTCTTGGATTAAAAAATCTAATAGAACAGTTGCGCTTACTTGGGTGAGGTTTCAAAGTTAAAGAACAGTTTAGAACAGGAAATATAAATCAGTTATAGCCGGGGCCATAATCAGTGTTTAAAAACTCTTGGATTAAAAAATCTAATAGAACAGTTGCGCTTACTTGGGTGAGGTTTCAAAGTTAAAGAACAGTTTAGAACAGGAAATATGAGGACCAACGAAAATTTTCTTTTTCTTCTACGATTTCTAGATCCCGAGATAAATTGATTTGAAAAATACCGGTAAATCTTGAACTCTGACGTCACGGCATTGATTTTGGCCAGGCCATTAACAGTTTTTCGGCACAACAAGAAATTAGTTTGTAGTACACATACCTACACCTCCTATAATTTTGCTTTTTTACAATTTTAGACACAATATAAATAATTATAATATAAATCATTCATGACAATGAAATGATATGGGCGAGCTTTAATCAGAGTAGCTTTTAGAAAGAAAAAAAAATAATAAAATTTAATTATTAGGTATTCTTCATTGTTTAGGAGTAGGTTTTGGATAAAAATGGCAAAAATTTGCATGGCCTGGACATACCAAATTGTTATCTATTAAAAAAAAAAAAAAAAATGCAAGCAAACTTTTCACCAATACTTTTACCTACATCACATCGTTATACATTTCTCAAAAGTAGCATAATTTATGCAAATATCGAATCGTAAATCCAGACAGAGGTGAACTTTTTTAATATGATTCTCACACCACACACCGTTAGTGAAATCATGAGTGTCGGGAAGGGAGCATCGCGCATGGCGTCGATATTAAAAAATCAAACTTTCCGAATAAGTAGCAAAAATTTAAAAAAAATTCCATGTAAAAATAAAATAAAATATAAAAAAAGACAAAGGAAAATGAGCTCATAGCACATCTAGGTTCATTCAAGACTTCTTTGGCAGTCTTTGTGAAATGCTACCTACCTAAAAAAAACCCTCATCCAAAATAACTATCTAGTAAATCTGGAGAAAAATAAATGCGTATCAAACTTTCCGAATAAGTAGCAAAAATTTAAAAAAATCCATGTAAAAATAAATATAAAAAAGACAAAGGAGAATGAGCTCATAGCACCTCTAGGTTCATTCAAGACTTCTTTGGCAGTCTTTGTGAAATGCTACCTACCTAAAGAAAACCCTCATCTATATCCAAAATAACTATCTAGTAAATCTGGAGAAAAATAAATGCGTTTAATAGGATTTAAGTATTATCTCATCGGTTTAACAGAAGCATACCTACCAGAAAGATAAACCACAAGGGTCGAAAATGATATATAAAAAAATGAACTTTCATTTAACTAAATTTCTTCTATAAAATATGTAGGTAGTTCAGATTAAAATTAGAACTTTATTTACATAAAAATATCATTTTCATAAAAATAATCTTAATAATTATAATAAAAAAAACAAGCTTTTATGTTTATTTTATAAAATAAATTATTTCACCACAGTACCTCACTGGAGGGAAGAGAAAAGGGAGGGAAAAACGGAGGAGGGAGAAAAAACTCTCGACTTTTTTCGCCATCTGAAAAACCACACCATGAAAAACTTTCTGTGAGCTGTTGGGGGAAATGACTCAAAATTTACCTCTGAATAAAACGGAGAGAAGGGAGAAAGGGATGGACAAAAGGTAGTGGGAGGGGGAAAATTTCAAAGGGAGGGAAAAAGGAGAAGAGAGGGAGAAAAAGGGAGATTTTCTAGTTTGACTTTTTGCGGTTTCAAATTGGGTCGTATGACTTTATTTGAATACTTGGAAAGAGGGAAAGGAAAGGGATCATTTTAACTTGATTGACGCGGGAAGAAAAAGCGTGAGGGGAAATTTCAAGAATAATATAATTTTATTGGGGAAAAGAGTGACAGAAGACGTGAATTTTTTTTTAGCGACTTTGTTTGTTTGATTGGTTGGTTGTTTGTTTATTAAATTTACTTTTTATAAATTTACGGGAAGTTCCCTGTTTAGAATAGAATAGGTAAACCGTACTCATCCTGCTCAAAGAGGACTGAAAAGTTCAGGATAAAATCCGCCCCGGGATGGAATGGAACCCGTGACTAAGCGCTTATAAGGCAAACGCGCTACCTTCCAAGCTAACTCGGCTGGCTGAATATCTTTGAAACAAGTTGTGTATGAAAAATAAAAAAAATTATGAAAAATAAAATAAAAGAAAGTATGAAAAATAAAAAAATAAAATAACTCCTAAGAGTTAATAGGTCTTTCTCACCCAAATTTACCAAGTCTGATTCCCGTGACAGGCAAACACATCGAGGTAGTTTTGTAGCATTATTTTAGTAGTTGTCCATTTCGTTGTAAAATTAGGTAGCAGTTAGATGCAGTGGGCTCTAGGGTCTTCATAATTCAAGTTGTGTCTTTCGATGGTTTTGAATGAAGAAAAAAGAAGAAGACACTCATCTTAAAAAAAACTCATAAAAGTTAATAGGTAGGTCTTTCTCACCCAAATTTACCAAGTCTGATTCCCGTGACAGGCAAACACATCGAGATAGTTTTGTAGCATTATTTTAGTAGTTGTCCATTTCGTTGTAAAGTTAGGTAGCAGTTAGATGCAGTGGGCTCTAGGGTCTTCATAATTCAAGTTGTGTCTTTCGATGGTTTTGAATGAAGAAAAAAGAAGAAGGAGGAGGAGGAGAAGAAGAAGAGGAAGTAGAAGAAGAAGAGGAAGAAAAAGTAGAGGAAGAAGAAGAAGAGGAAGAAGAACAGAATTGAAAATCCGAAAAAAAAAATCCCATTTTCCAGCTTGAATTACGAAGGTTCTACACAAGAGTTACTCCCTTGATAAGCAAAGTGGCGTAGATACCTTTTATAATTCGAAGCATTAAACCAGATACCTACCTACGCCCTTTCCCTTTGTCTTCTCAAGGGATGAATAATTAGATTTTTTATAATTTTATTTTATTTTTATTTTTTAATTTAAGAAAATCAAAACGAAAATTGGCTTCAACTGTGTTATCGAATGTACATAGGTATTTTATTTTATACCAAACAAACGCTTTGTAGATTTTCTATTGTTAGATTGACTGTACTATAAATTGTTTTAAGTTCTTTCTATTTTATACCTGTCCAATAATTATAGTTTTTATTTATTTATTTTCGATTTATAATTAATTTATATGCACCTACCTATTCAAAAAATTAACATAATAATTATTCCAACAATTGGTAAAGAGGTAGGTAGGTACCTAATTAGTGTAATTCACCTACACCTATTACCAAACTGCTTTTGAAGAACATCGTGTCTAACTCAAATAATCGAATGCCGTGAAACTACCTAATTATGCAATGTGCGAAACAAAGTTGGTGGAGGTGTCTGGTGTACCTACCAGGTTGACCTTGTATTCTTTGTAACTTACTTCCAGTACTTGCTATAATTTTCTTCAGAATCAGACTGACTATTCTTACAGGTTGTTTCGACATAGGCAGGTAACAACTTGGGCTCTCTTTATAGTACCTCCAAGCATATTTTCATCAATTATTTCACTCTGGAATATTTAGCCATTCGAGACATATGGTTTTATGCGAAACCGCCATTTTAACGATTTTTTACTTTCTATTACTACGGTATAGCGAGCTATACTAGTACCTAATGAAAGTATTGCAATCGGTCCAAATTTTTTTCCACTAGAATACGTACCTAGGTACCAAGGTATTGTTCTGAAAAAAATCTTTTCGGTATGCAAACTTGATTCATTATTTTTTCATTTCCATTTCCTTTTTTGTACAATAAATTATTTTTTCGCCACAGTACCTCACTGGAGGGAAGAGAAAAGGGAAGGAAAAACGGAGGAGGGAGAAAAACTCTCGACTTTTTCGCCATCTGAAAAGCCACACCATGAAAAACTTTCTGTGAGCTGTTGGGGGAAATGACTCAAAATTTACCTCTGAATAAAACGGAGAGGAGGGAGAAAGGGATGGAAAAGAGGTAGTGGGAGGGGGGGAAATTTCAAACGGAGGGAAAAAAAGGAGAAGAGAGAGAGAAAAAGGGAGATTTTCTAGTTTGACTTTTTGCGGTTTCAAATTGGGTCGTATGACTTTATTTGAATACTTGGAAAAGGGGGAAGGAAAGGGATCATTTTAACTTGATTGACGCGGGAAGAAAAAGCGTGAGGGGAAATTTCAAGAATAATGTAATTTTATTGGGGAAAAGAGTGACAGAAGACGTGAATTTTTTTTAGCGACTTTGTTTGTTTGATTGGTTGTTTGTTTATTAAATTTACTTTTTATAAATTTACGGGAAGTTCCCTGTTTAGAATAGAATAGGTAAGCCGTATTCATCCTGCTCAAAGAGGACTGAGAAGTTCAGGATAAAATCCGCCCCGGGATAGAATGGAACCCGTGACTAAGCGCTTATAAGGCAAACGCGCTACCTTCCAAGCTAACTCGGCTGGCTGAATATCTTTGAAACAAGTTGTTGAATTCCCTTGCAGCAAAGTCCCTTTCACCCTTTCGAAAATGGGCCCTTCGAAGTCCAGTGCAAGAGGGCCTGGGGCCTGGGGGCTCTGATTCTTAACGGCCCTGACCCATTAGGCCTGACCCATTCATGAAGATTCTCAAAGCAGACTTCAATGAGGCTTGAAAAAAGTTAATAAGGTTTCCCGCTCTGATTCTTCACGGCCCTGACCCATTAGGCCTGACCCATTCATGAAGATTCTCAAAGCAGACTTCAATGAGGCTTGAAAAAAGTTAATAAGGTTTCCCAGGCAAACTTTCTTTACGATGGAAATGGAAAAGTTTGTATAACGACAAGGAAATTATAACGAAATTAATCATTTTTATTATTTAAACCCCTTGAGGTGTCATGGGGCTTCTTTGACCTAGGTAATTTTATAGCTTTTTTTAAATAGTTTAAAAAAAAAAAAAAACTTAGTGGATCGTTGACATTTCTTCAGCAACGAATTGAGAGAATAAAAATGCCGTAAGTGTAATGGGTAATGTACCAAGAACAGTACAAATAGGTAATGTTCCAAGAACTGTACCCATTATGTTCCAAGAACTGTACCCATGAGTGAAATAATTTATTTATCATTTATGTAAATAAAACGTAGGTTTATAATTCTTGGAAGTTATACCAATGATGAAAGTAATTACTAGTAAATTGATATCTTCAAACCTTTGGAGTTGTCTTTCGTCTACATACAAGCTTTTTCTTGCTATGATGTTGCCAGTTAATATCAAATTTCTACACAGAATACCTTTCCGAAAGTTTCAGCAAACTGTATAGATACCTCACTACAGGTAATTCAAAATTGGAAGGACCTGTACAGAGAGGGAGAGAGAGAGAGAGGGAGAGAGAGAGAAAGAGAGAGATTTCACTATGAAAGTATGAACGATATGTACCATGTACCTACATAAGTACATACCTCTAACCTACTTCTTCATGACAAATAAAAGGTAGGAAAGTAAATAGGTAGGTAAGAAGTATTTTATTATTATTATTATTATTATTATTATTATTATTATTATTATTATTATTATTATTATTATTATTTATAAAAATAAAACTACATTTCATAATCCATGTACGGAAACCTCTCCATGATGTTAAAAAGAAAAGGGTAGAAAAATAAGGGGTTAGAAAAAAAAAAAAAAAAAAAAAATTACGCACACTACAAAGTTGGCATTTTATAAACTTTTAAAAGAAAAGAAAATACGAAAAAAAAAGTACCGCAAAGACAAGACCACTCAATACTCATGTTGTGTCGTGCGTTTGGGAACCCCTCATGATTTATAGCATTTATAAATGGCCCACCCCGCTGGAAATTCCAAGCTAGCAAACACCCACCAACTGGGATAAAACGGATGTTATAAACGCTACTTCAACTTTAATTTTTTCTGATCTAATTACCGTGGATTATATTATTTTCTTCTTTACCTTCACATGACTTCCTTCCCTCTCTCTTTACTAAAATGAAAGCAACTAGGATTTTACACTCATAAATGACATAACCTTCATCCTATAAATAGATAAATAAACCACCTATGGTCTAAAATTTGTCCGTTATAAAAAGATACATGTATTAATATTATACATATCAGTTAAAAGATACGTATCGAACCTTAGATCCCAATAGACGGCATTATACAAATCCATGAATGGATGAATGAATTCTATAAAAGTAAAAAAAAAAAAAAAAAAAAGGTTCTGTGGGTAAAATAATATAATAATAAAAGAGTCGAAGAAAAATAAAAGAATAAATACATTAGAGTTCACATAGCTTCAAAAGACTTCCAAACTAAAATATAAAAAAGTTCCTCTTTTTTTTTGACCCTAGGAATTCTCCATGCGAACTTTACCTCAATAATACTGTCTCTCTCTCTCTCTCTCTCTGCTCTCTCTCTCTACTCTCTCTCTCTCTCTCTCTCGTATGTACCGGACTTTTTTTATGTAAAATGCTCATTTCTCCTCCTGTACGCTAGTTTTAGAAGAGTCCGGTTTTGCCTCAATACTCTCAATTTTTATGACCTATTTT
>NW_007379022.1:43192-69865 GCF_000475195.1 Diaphorina citri
CTTTTTTTTTGGGTTTTTTTTTTTTTTTTTTTTTTTTTTGCTTTGGCTTTCTGGGTTGGGGTGTATTTATAATATTTAACAAAATAAAGCAGAAATTATTAAATTCAAAATTCTTCTTCTTCTTCTTCTTCTTCTTCTTCTTCTTCTTCTTCTTCTTCTTCTTCCTCTTTATCTTCCTTATGAACTTTTTCTTCCTCAAGAACTTCTTCTTCTTCTTCTTCTTCTTCTTCCTCCTTCCCACTTTGTTTTACTTACCTAATTGTTCTTGTTCTTCTTTTCCTTCTCCGTCTTCTTCCTATTCCTCTTCTTCTTCTTCTTCTTCTTCTTCTTCTTCTTCTTCTTCTTCTTCTTCTTCTTCTTCTTCTTCCTCCTTCCCACTTTGTTTTACTTACCTAATTGTTCTTGTTCTTCTTTTCCTTCTCCGTCTTCTTCCTATTCCTCTTCTTCTTCTTCTTCTTCTTCTTCTTCTTCTTCTTCTTCTTCTTCTTCTTCTTCTTCTTCTTCTTCGAACAAGAGGAAGACGGAGCTGCCTCTTGTTCGTCTGCATCCTCATTTTCTTCTTCTTTCGAACTGTGTTTGAGACTCAAGGCAAGAAAGTCAGATTAAAAGGAAAAGAAAGCCAAAGCAAGAAACTACCAATCACCATTGTTGAGCTGTTCAATAGAAAGCGACATCAAACAAACAAATAGAGACGAGTGGAGAACTACAAACCAAACCTAGGATTGATAAACATGATGATGAACATATAAGCAACATCAAAAATGAAGCTTGTCACACCAGCACACCATCATCTTATCAACGCCCTCGTTTGAACAAAATTATTATTCATAATCAGGGAGAAGGGAGAACGAGAACACGGTTAGGTAAACAAGATCGGTAGCAGAGATGAAAAGAAGAAGGAGAAGAAAGAGGACAAGAAAAGAAATAACAAGCTGGGCCCGTCCCTCCGGGAATTTTTTAGCCCGTAGTTTATTCGATCGTGATTAAAGAAAATCAGTACCTATGCACCTACCTAATTTGCTTAGTATTCAGTTTATTATTATTATTGATTCGATTTTTGATTTTACTGTCACGTAATGATTTGAAAGTTTAAAATTAAGACTACAGCCCGTTCTCCCTTTATTCCTTTTAAGTCACCCATGCATTTATTGGCCTTGCTCTGCGTAGCTTAACACAGGTGACGCTAAAACCGGTCTTAAAATAACGACTGAAGTGTTATCTAAAACTTTCTCGCTTTGAGTTTATAGGTCGTCGCGCTCTCTCTCTCTCTGTGTCATATTAACTCCATTCAAGCGTACCTCTAAGGATCCCAAGTTTTTTTTTTTCTCCTTGAAAAAATATAAAATCAAACCTTTCAGAAAACTTTCGATACACTTGAGATACATAAATAAGAAAATAAAAAGAAGCTGAGAAAATAATAATATAATAAAATGGGTGTCTTTGAAAAAATAATAATAATAATAAAATGAAAATATTTTAAGTATGTAGGTAGGTATACCTACCTAAATATATTTACTTGCGGACAACCCTAGATTCAAAGCTATGCATAGAAAATTGCCTATACATATTATAATTATGTACATAGAAAAATATTACCTATGTAAAATCTGGCATCACCAAATAAATAGATAAATACCTACTTCACAGTAAATATCACTTTTAGGATAACGAAAGTAAAAAATCATTTCTCTCTCCTTCCTTTAGACACTTCCATTTTCTTCTTTTATTTAGTTAGGTGCCCATTATACTGGTGTTTTAATTTCAATTCATGCAAATATCGTAGGGAAAATAGGGTAACCACCTTAAAGATTGACCTCTAAAGGTCGCCCCCACCCGGTACAAATTTACAATATTTAGTACTCCCCAAGGGTTTGCGGCTGTTTGTACTCATAACTCAACCAAGAACAGAAACGCCATGAAAAAAAGCATAAAAAGAAAAAGAAATTTTCAAATATTTTACGGTTGAAACATCACACGATTTAAAAAAAAAAAAAAAGATTGGGAGATAAAAAGAAGGGAAAAGAAACATTGTAAGTACCTCTCCAAAGGTATGTACCTACCTACTATCCACTTTGTTTTACTTACTCTCTTGTTCTTGTTCTTCTTCTTGTTGGCGTTTTTTTTTTTTTTTTTTTTTTTTTTTTTAAGCTAGTACTCATACTTTTCTTGAAGTCTTGTAAGTTGATGTTTTTCTTTTCCCCTTCTCATCCTCATCCTCCTCCTCCTCCCCCTCCTTTTATTATCTTTATTCTCCTCCTCCTCCTCCTCCTCCTCCTCCTCTTTCTTCTCCCTTTTCTTCTTGCTACACTTCCCCTTTTTATCTTTTTCTACTTCCTTCTTTTCCTTCTTCTTCTTCTTCTCCTCCACTTTCTCCTCCTCCTCCTCCTCCTCCTCCAGGTTATTATTTATCTTTATTCTCCTCTTCTTTTTCTTCCTCTTTCTTCTTCATGTGCTTTCTGTTTTCTTTTCTACTTCTTCTTCTTCTTGTCCTTCTTCTCAGTATTTCCTCCTCTTCTTCTCCTTCTCATCCTAATCTTTCCTTTTCTACTTCTTGTTGTCCTTCCTCTCAGTATTTCCTCCTCTTCACATTTTCTCTCTATGAAAAATGATATCCTTATTCCTAAACTTTCTGACCTGGCGATCCGGGATGAGAAATTTCATGGGGTATCCATTTTGACAGACATTTTGTTTCCTAGAGGAGCGAAAAAGAGAGAGAGAGAGGGAGAAATAAAGACAGAGGAGAGATGAAGAAAGATAGAGAGGGAAGAACAAGAAGAAATAGAGAAGAGAGTTCAAAAAGTTATCTAAGAACTAAGAGAGAGAAGGGAAGGAATTAAGAGAGAGAGAGAGAGAGGAGAGAAAAAATAGATCAGTTGCGCTTACTTGGGTGATGTTTCAAAGTCATAGAGCAGGAAAAATGAGGACCAACGGAATTTTTCTTTTTCCACACTAAGGACCGGTTCAGAACAGGACTTACCAACACTAAGGATGGGTTTGCCAGCACGAAGACGAGGGATTACCACCACGGGATGTACATGAAAGACTGGACTTACTAACACAATGGACGTTTTTTACTAATAGTAGTTGCAGCTAATGACGTTTGCAGCTTACTAATAATAGTTGCAGCTTACCAACAGGACTACAGGCGATGTTTATCGACCATAGTGTAAACTCTGCTTAAAGGGGAAAAGGAAGCGAAGCTGAGAGAGAAACCGAGAGAGAGAGAGAAAGAGAGGGAGAAAGAAAGATAGATAGAGAGAGATGTAGAAATGAGAGTTTGTCAAAATCAATCGAAAAACTTGAGAGTTGAGAAAAAAGTAAGTCAATAGTTTTGCTGGTTAGATAGATTGTAAGCTAGTACCTACTCAGACTTTCCTTGAAGTCTTATAAGTTGATGTTTTTCTTTTCCCCTCCTCCTCCCCCCCCTCCTTTTATTATCTTTATTCTCCTCCTCCTCTTTCTTCTCCCTTTTCTTCTTGCTACACTTCCCCTTTTTATCTTGTTCTACTTCCTTCTTTTCCTTCTTCTTCTTCTCCACTTTCTCCTCCTCCTCCAGGTTATTATTTATCTTTATTCTCGTCTTCTTTTTCTTCCTCTTTCTTCTTCATGTGCTTTCTGTTTTCTTTTCTACTTCTTCTTCTTGTCCTTCTTCTCAGTATTTCCTCCTCTTCTTCTCCTTCTCATCCTACTCTTTCCTTTTCCACTTCTTCTTGTCCTTCCTCTCAGTATTTCCTCCTCTTCTTCTCCTTCTCATCCTACTCTTTCCTTTTCTACTTCTTCTTGTCCTTCCTCTCAGTATTTCCTCTTCTTCATTTTCTCTCTATGAAAAATGATATCCTTATTCTTAAACTTTCTGACCTTGCGTTCCGGGACGAGAAATTTCATGGGGTATCCATTTTGACAGACATTTTGTTTCGTAGAGGAGTGAAAGAGAGAGAGAGAGAAATAAAGACAGGAGAGATGAAGAAAGATAGAGAGGGGAGAACAAGAAGAAATAGAGAAGAGAGTTCAAAAATTTATCTAAGAACTAAGAGAGAGAGAAGGGAAGGAATTAAGAGAGAGAGAGAGAGAGAGAGAGGAGAGAAAGAATAGGTCAGTTGCGCTTACTTGGGTGATGTTTCAAAGTCATAGAGCAGGAAAAATGAGGACCAACGGAATTTTTCTTTTTCTTACGACTTTTTCTAAAAAATACCGGTAAATCATGAAGTTTGACGTCACGGCATACGCTCCCGTAGGCGATGACGTCATAATTCATGACTTTCGCTTCGTTTGTTTATGCGCAAGCGTTTCTGCGCATTTTGACGTGAAATCTGACGTCACAACTCTTTGAACTTTTTCCATTAGAACGACAATAAATTAAAAATTGAATTTTCGACCTTTTAAAGTTACTTTTTCGGAGTTTTGACCTCAGATTTGGATTTTTCACAACTTTTTACGTAGGAATCGACCTTTTATTAAAAATAATTTCCCAATTGCAACTCCTCCATTGAGTGAGAATTGTCCGAGTTCTTGGTCGATTAGCGATTACCTACTTCCCAAGTTCCAAATTTATAATGTAGCACTAGGTAAGAGATTTTTATGCTTCGCACATTGCATAACTAACCTGATTTAAGGCGTTCATACAAAATTGTTCATCATACTTATGATTATGACCTGGTCTCACAACCTGAGTACCTATCTACCTATTAATACATAGGGTTAAATAAATAGGCAATGAAATACCAATTCGATCAATTAAGGATAAATAGGTAGGTAGGTAATTAGATACCGATTGGATTAACATTTTATTCATTTATTCAGATTGTGGCACTGAACATGAACTTTTTCTTAAATGTTATCCTCATTTGTTAGATGGTAGTTATCAGGTAACTTTGTTTTATTTACCTACATAAATATGCCTATTTTTATTTTGGGGGTTTTCCTTTTATGTTATTTTTTTACAAGCTCCCAGATTTTTAGACATTTTTCTTTGCTGTATTATACCTAGCTCTTTATAAGTTACAGAGTCATTTTGTTTCTAGGATTCAATAAAAATGATTATTATAATCTTATAAATATTCAATAGGTATTTAAGTGATTAACTGTTTTATTGCATTACTTTTAATGTTTTTGACATTGTTGTACATGAAACTAAATATTATAACGAATCGTATATTATTTTCATTTAACGGATTGTATGGTTCTAGGTATTTTCTACGTTTATAACGACTTGTATGATTCAATAAAGATATAGTTTTTATACTGAGCCCATAAAACTACATCTTTATAAGATTAATTAACATTATTTATTTTCTGAAAACAAATTTTCGATCGCCATCAATAAAGGAATTCCATCGATGAAAAATGTTGTACGATTTACTAACATTGTTCTAAAACATATTATTGGGTAATATTAATTCAAGTTACCGTATTGGTACCCCTTCAGTGGCGTAGCGTGGTCTAAATTCAAGTGTAAGGCGTGTAGGGTACTAATTTCCATCATCCATGCTCTTCATGGATTGGCATGTTTTATTTTCATATCAAAAATTCGAATTTAAAAGAAGAAATAGGTGTTTAACGGGGTAGCTATCGAGATACAAAACTAATGCGAGTGTTATTTTTTTTTTTTCATTCCTTTGGTGCGAGGGAATCGAACCAGGGACCTTCACATAAGCGTGTCAACCCTACACAATCCTTACCTAAGTTACCTAGACTCTTTTCCGCTTCTTCTTCCAGCACAATAAAGTGGACGGCATTAAACAGAAAAGAACCATCCATGATTGGAATTGCCTTAGGGATGGTTGTTTTTTTTTTTTATTATTATTATTTATTAAAAGATGAGTGTTTCGTAGCAATGAAACAACTGCTACATTAGACGCATGTGGTCTGTGTCGTAGCATGCCCATCCCGTAGTATGCCTCTCATCAGATGGGCGAGAAGAGACACAATACTTCCCATTTAGGTGCTGGCTCAACACGAGAACACCAGAAAGTAACCCGTTGAAATATTTGCAATCGAAAAACGAGTACAAACTTTTGTCGATGGTGGGATTCGAACCCGGGACCTTCTGCAAAATATTTGCAATCGAAAAAGGAGTACAAATTTTTGTCGATGGTGGGATTCGAACCCGGGACCTTCTGCATGGCAAGCAATAGCATTACCACTGGGCTAACCGTGGTTCTTTTCTGCTGTTTAATTACCTATAACTCGTGCCTTACCATTTTCACGTGCAATATAACTCTCGCAATTGCATCAATAAATAGGTATTTATATGCAACATTCTCTTTTTTTTTTAATTTAAGCAAGGGTCAATTGTAATTTATTTTTGAAAATATTGTACCAAATACATGAGACCTTGCTTAGACTGCGGGAGTAAAGGGACTTTTCAGTCTCATTCTGGCAGTATAAGCAGGGTATATTCTATTCTATTCTATTATATTCTATTTGTACAGTAGGCAATTTAATCTTTTTATGTGAAGTTAGGTTCCTGGATATAGGAGTACCTAGACCTATAATCATGCAATTTAATCATTTCTTATGTGGAGTTAGGTTCCTGGATATAGGAGTAGGTACACTATCATAATGTGCAATTTTTAATTGCATGTCTGAAAAAAAAATAATTGACAAAACAAACTTGGCCTTCATGTAAGCATAACCGTATCACCTGGTAGTAGGTAATACCTAGGTAATAGGTACAATATTACCTAGGTAGTAAAGATATCATTGTGAATATTACCTATGATGGACCTAGAATCAGGGCTGTATTCAAGATTTGAGCGAGGGGGGGGGGGGGGGGGGGGAGAGGGGGGGGGGGGGGGGGGGGGCGAAAGACTCCGAGTGCTGGGCGACCAGTGGCCTATGGGGTGGTAGATGCTCCAAATTAGAGGCCAGTATTTTAGTATATTACTACATGTCAGGAGCAAAAAGTGCAAACACACAAAAACAAGCCGTCTTCCTTCTCTCTTACACTCGTATTTATGAACAAGAATGATCGTTCTTAGATCAGTCTCAAGTCAAAATTGACCAATCAAATGCCTTGAGACTATGCTTAGCACGAACTTGAGAGCCAGCATTTTGTTCATAAATATGGGTGTAGATTTCAGGACGATAATACCTTTGCAGTTACAGTTCCCTCTGTCAAACCTCTTAAACACAAGCCCGAGGGTGAGAACCCTGTCCTCTCCCCCTAAATACGGCCGCGTCTAGAATCAAATGATATTGTGTTTTGATAGCTAATGCGATAATTGGCTGTGGTAATTTACTACTTAGGTACTGCCTGCATTATTAGATATCCGCCATAGGAAAGGATGTTCGAGATGTGTGATTGCATACAGTTGTATAGTAGGTACCATCCGAAGACCCTGAAATGTACCTATGTATGGACATTATTCATCCTGGGTTGACTTTTAGAACTGCCGTCTGCCATCAGACGTCCCGAATTCTTAGGCCAGTCACTTACACTCAGACCATCTGACAGACCTGGGTAGGTCTGACGACCGTCGAAAAGTTTGTGCCGGAAAAAGCTCAAGACCGCGGTCTCTCATACGGTCTGACGGACCTAGAACAGAAACTTCTCCCACTACACAAGTTCAAACTCACAAGTCAGACGGTCTGGCGCGAGTGGGTGGCATTCGGCTAGAAGAGAGACAACACTTTCAAAAATGATGGCGTCAACACGAGAACACCAGTACAAACAAATCGGCGCGGAGCTTCGAAATCTCGACGTTCGCCGTTCGCTCCCCTCCCGGCACACTTGATTTGCAATCGGAAAAGAAGTTTAAACTTTTATCCACTCTGAGAATCGAACCCGGAACCTATGAATGCCAAGTGTGCGTACTATACCACATGACACCGTGTCCTCTCCAGAATTTTAGGTAATCTCTAACACGTGATGAAAATTACCTTGAAAACTTATTGACCAATGAGTTTGCAAATTGCTAGATTCCACCAAATTGCTGGACTTCTAAATTTTGCAAATTAATTTTTGGATACACCTACTCGCATCTGCTTATTAGCATATTACCTAATGTCAATTTTGGCAATACATTTTTGCTCATGAGATTTGAGGTACATAATTATAGGTATGCAACACGCAATGCGGTTAACCTTAGTTGATAATATGGGACCTAAAATGAAAAAAAAAAAAAAAAACCGAATGAGTTAGGTAAATATTTATACTTAGACTGTAACAAAATAAATACTGATTCAGTGGGTAATAATTATAGCTATAGATGTACGATGTACTATAAAAAGACGCTAATGCAGAACCGGTTATACAAGGTGGGTCTACAGTTATTTTATTTATCAAACGTAAATAGGGCAAATAATGCACGTGTTCGGCCTACATCGGCCATAGGTACTGTGGATACTCTGCAGTAGAGTATTCATTTTATTTCTAACTCAATGAGACGTACATACCACCTACCTAACACCTATTATTAGATGTTGTTGTTTACAAATGTCGGGACATTGATCACTAGGCCGTTTTCCTAAATTATAAGTCCTATTACCTTAGATATTACATGTTATAAAACGCTAAGATTTCACACAAGCTCAGCTTTTTACCTTCCTTTTTTTACATGGGCTAGGTAAGTATCCTTGTTTAATGTAGTGAGTACACCCGGTATGTAGACATTCACGACTCAAGATCATCAGGTTCATGCAAACAAGATGGAGGGCAAGGTCGCCCTATGTCCATTATATTATACCTACTACCTTTATGTATCAAGTATAAAGCATCGTCCATACTATGTATCAAGTATAAAGCATCATCCATATACTATGTATCAAGTATAAAGCATCGTCCATAAAAATAAATTGAATTGAATTGAATTGAACTTTCTTTTGCAGATTCTTAACTACAGTTACAGCACTAAAGTGAGATATTGTATGTCATTTTAGATGTCGACTATTTGTATTGAAGACTTATTGTGCCTAAATGCATCTATAGGTAGGTACTTACACAATGTGTTTAGGCAGGTACCGATAGGGTGAATCTGAAGGAAAACCTTCAAAAAAGCTTTGGAAAGCCTTTTTTCAAAGAGGTATCGTCACGAAATGGAAGACCAAGTATAAAGCATCGTCCATACTATGGTCCATCGATGTCGCCTGAAATCGAAACAAGGTAGGTAGGTATAAACTTTTTTTTCGTTGTACGATACCTAATCCTTTGATGTATATTTATTCTACCGTCCCTGAAAAGGTGTGTCCAAACATAATAGACGCCTCGTCGACCAACGAGGTGAATCTGTGTCGTCGAGGCAGTGTACGGTTTCAGTTGACGGTCGATCGACGGTGTCGACTATGTTTGGACGCATCTTTAGGTTAAACCATAATATTTTACCTACCTATAATCAAGTTGTACGATTTTCGAAAATTCGTTCATGTGGAAACTGTGCGATATGGTCGTATTGAAAATCATAGCAATTGTATCCGGCTTTAGGTACCCACGTACTGTGTGAGGTCTAACTTTAATTGATACCTCTACTAACTTTAGTTAATACCTTATCATGTATCACACGTGACTACAGATCTCATGTCCTAATGGAACTATGTTTGTTTGGTATCCTCAAGTTTTGTTTAGTATCTTCTGTTTTAATGGGTGCGGATATCAAATTAGAGGTCATTTAGGTGTAGTCTTCTGTTTGGGAACTCGGAACTAAATTGCTATCAATAACAAATTTAATATACTTTGTAGGTAATGTTGGAGGTGACCAATTCAATCTAATGGTGTGACCACACATAGTCGACCGGCCGTTGATCGATGTTGACTGAACCGTCCACACTGCCTCGACAACGTAGATTCACCTCGTCGATCGACATTGGTCGATGTCAGTCTACGTCCGGTCGACTATGTTTGGACACACCTTAATGAGAGAGTGGGCGATAGAGGATATGGTGACTATAAGGTTAAAAACAGAGCTGAGCGGAAACCAAAGAGCATAGAGCTTTTGACTCTCAGTTCGATGCCGTTTGAAGTCGTTTCCCTTTATCATTACTTTTTTCTACCTGCTCTATGCGCTATTCTCGGTGGTGTAGTGGTCAAGGCGCTCGCCTGGTAAACAGGAGGGCGTGGGTTCAATCCCAGCCGAGGTATGGAATACCTACCTCGGTGGTGTAGTGGTCAAGGCGCTCGCCTGGTAAACAGGAGGGCGTGGGTTCAATCCCAGCCGAGGTATGGAATACCTACCTCGGTGGTGTAGTGGTCAAGGCGCTACCTACCTCGGTGGTGTAGTGGTCAAGGCGCTACCTACCTCGGTGGTGTAGTGGTCAAGGCGCTACCTACCTCGGTGGTGTAGTGGTCAAGGCGCTACCTACCTCGGTGGTGTAGTGGTCAAGGCGCTACCTACCTCGGTGGTGTAGTGGTCAAGGCGCTACCTACCTCGGTGGTGTAGTGGTCAAGGCGCTACCTACCTCGGTGGTGTAGTGGTCAAGGCGCTACCTACCTCGGTGGTGTAGTGGTCAAGGCGCTACCTACCTCGGTGGTGTAGTGGTCAAGGCGCTACCTACCTCGGTGGTGTAGTGGTCAAGGCGCTCGCCTGGTAAACAGGAGGGCGTGGGTTCAATCCCAGCCGAGGTATGGAATACCTACCTCGGTGGTGTAGTGGTCAAGGCGCTACCTACCTCGGTGGTGTAGTGGTCAAGGCGCTACCTACCTCGGTGGTGTAGTGGTCAAGGCGCTACCTACCTCGGTGGTGTAGTGGTCAAGGCGCTACCTACCTCGGTGGTGTAGTGGTCAAGGCGCTACCTACCTCGGTGGTGTAGTGGTCAAGGCGCTACCTACCTCGGTGGTGTAGTGGTCAAGGCGCTACCTACCTCGGTGGTGTAAGTATAAAGCATCGTCCATACTATGTATCAAGTATAAAGCATCATCCATATACTATGTATCAAGTATAAAGCATCGTCCGTACTATGTATCAAGAAGTATAAAGCATCGTCCATACTATGTATCAAGTATAAATCATCGTCCATACTATGTATCAAGTATAAAGCATCGTCCATACTATGTATCAAGTATAAAGCATCGTCCATACTATGTATATCAAGTATTAAATTTGTGAAGTCAGTTAAGTTGTTAAGTTTAAGTGAGTTTGAAAGATGTTTAAGGTTAAGGCCCATTCCCACTTATTTTGGGTTTCATCCGATTTTTCTCCGAACGTCCTGTAGGCATGCAGTTTAATTGAGAGTGTTCCCACGACACGATTTTTTACGACCGACAACTTGGAACGGGCCTTTACTGTATAACTGCTAAGGTCTTTAGTGATGGCGTTTACTATTTATTCGACGTGGTTAGTATCCGAATAGATGGGCACCTGAGCAATCGGGTGCCGCTGGCTTTTCCCGGCCCTTCTCACTCCGGGTGAGGTTATGAGGAGGCGGGTAGCTTGTGGCCGACGCACCACCTTCCAATCTACCGTGCGATAGTCCTAAACTAAAATGGACGTGGCATATAAGGGACAAAGAAGTCGCCTTCCAATCTAACCGGCCATCTTACCTTTATTTATCTTTTTAAACCCATAATGGTACAATAATCCTCAGGTTGTTTTCCGAAGCCAGATATTGTGTTTCAGGCTCATCGGGGGGTTAGGTGGCGTGCAAAACATCCATCAATGAACCTGACGATCCAACTCAGTCTTTAGTGCAACAGAATGTTCTATAATGGTTCACATAAGTTCTGAGCATATTTTGAGAGCATCGTCCATACTATGTATCAAGTATAAAGCATCGTCCATACTATGTATCAAGTATAAAGCATCGCCCATACTATGTATCAAGTATAAAGCATCGTCCATACTATGTATCAAGTATAAAGCATCGTCCATACTATGTATCAAGTATAAAGCATCGTCCATACTATGTATCAAGTATATAAAGCATCGTCCATCGATGTCGCCTGAAATCGAAACTAGGTAGGGTAGGTATAAACTTTTTTTTTCGTTGTACAATACCTAATCCTTTGATGATATATTTATTCTACCGTCCCTGAAAAGGAGTGTCCAAACATAAATAGACGCCTCGTCGACCAACGAGGTGAATCTATGTTGTTGAGGCAGTGTACGGTTTCAGATGACGGTCGATCGACGGTGTCGACTATGTTTGGACGCATCTTTAGATTAAACCATAATATTTTACCCATAATCAAGTTGTACGATTTTCGAAAATTCGTTCATGTGGAAACTGTGCGATATGGTCGTATTGAAAATCGTAACCTGTGTATCCGGCTTTAGGTACCTACGTACTGTGTGAGGTCTAACTTTAATTGATACTTCTACTAACTTTAGTTAATACCTTACCATGTATCACACGTGACTACAGATCTCATGTCCTAATGGAACTATGTTTGTTTGGTATCCTCAAGTTTTGTTTAGTATCTTCTGTTTTATCTTCTTTTTGTGGAGAATTAAAAATTCAAATGAAGTTTAGTACCAGACTTTGTCCCGTAGACTGATGGTTGGTGTGAGTAACTGAGTGAGGTTTTGGTTATCACAAGGTTAAAATGAATGAAGTGAAGAGTATTATCAGAGTACAGAATTACTCGTATACTAACTATGTAGGTATGGTGGCTATGTACTATCAGTAACTCTAGTCAAAGTAGTCAGCCAGCGTGCAGCGGTGCGTTTTGAATGCATGAGGGTCTCAATGGATCACTGAAGCTACGTTGCGCGTGGTTGGTATTCGGATGGGGGACCATCTGGGCCATCGTATGGTGCTGGCTTTTCCCGGCCCGCCTCAGGCTGGATGATGTTAATGTCTCCGAGGGGTAAAACCCATTTCATTATCAGCCCTTTACTCGGAACTGAAGGGGTTTTGAAAATTTGCCCAAATTTTCAAAGAGGTCGTCTATCTACCTAGATCTTTCTTCTTAGCTTTCTTTTTCTTCTTCTTTTAATTCCTTTTTTCCTTTTTCTCTTTCAATTTTTCTCTTCTCTCTTTTTTCTTTCAGTTATCTTTCTCTTTTTTTTTCTTCTTTCTCTCTCTTTTTAGTATCTAGTGTTTCTCTTTTTATTTTTTCCCCTACTCTTCTCTTCTTTTTCTTCTCTTCTACTCCAATTACAAAGCTCCAATAAGTTTTTAAAAAAAAACTCTTTTCAGTGCAAAATTATTTCATAACAGTCACATGCACCGTTAGAGGTGAGTTAGCTATTCTGAGCTTTGAAGGTCTTCAACTTGGATACTCGCTAGATCCACATGGAAGATGAAGGTCATCCTATGAACTTTTATAGTGGAGTAGAACTTACTGTACATTATAGTAGAAGAGTATAACTGTACCTTTAGTAGTATATTATAACTATGTATAAGAGTTGTATTAGAAATTAGACTGTAGATCTGTTGACTTAACACCAAAGTTGATTCTCGAGACTCGAACTCTAGACCAGTGTTTCCCAACCTGGGCGATTGAAATTTTCATGGGGGCGATGAAGCCTTAGGGGGCGATAAGGGGGGCGATCAATAAAAGGAGCGATAAAGGGGGCGATGGCTATCTAGGGGCTACATTATAGTAGAAGAGTATAACTGTACCTTTAGTAGTATATTATAACTATGTAGAGTTGTATTAGAAATTAGACTGTAGATCTGTTGACTTAACACCAAAGTTGATTCTCGAGACTCGAACTCTAGACCAGTGTTTCCCAATAAATCCTATTACCTTAGATATTACATCTTATAAAACGCTAAGATTTCACACAAGCTCAGCTTTTTACCTTCCTTATTTTACATGGGCTAAGTAGGTATACTTGTTTAATGTAGTGAGTACACCCTGTATGCGAACATTCACGGCTCAAGATCATCAGGTTCATGCAAACAAGATGGAGGGCAAGGTCGCCCTATGTCCATTATATTATACCTACTACACTATGTATCAAGTATAAAGCATCGTCCATACTATGTACCAAGTATAAAGCATCGTCCATACTATGTATCAAGTATAAAGCATCGTCTATATCTATACTATGTATCAAGTATAAAGCATCATCCATACTATGTATCAAGTATAAAGCATCGTCCATACTATCTATCAAGTATAAAGCATCGTCCATACTATGTATCAAGTATAAAGCATCGTCCATACTATGTATCAAAAGTATAAAGCATCGTCCATACTATGTATCAAGTATAAAGCATCGTCCATACTATGTATCAAGTATAAAGCATCGTCCCCATACTATGATGGGCATGAGTCGTGGGACATTTGTGGTGAAGTCATCGCATACGGGAACGTATGCCGTTACGTCAGTAAATGAGGTTTACCGGGATTTTTAAATCGATTCATCTCCAGATCTAGGAGTTGCAGTAGAAAAGGTTCCCTCTTTTCTTATATTTTCTGCTTCTTAAATAGGTAATTGAAATCTCGCCTATATGGTATATGGTCTACTAGCGGAATTCCGTCGCTTCGCTCCGGAATCCCGCTAGTTCATCCCGAGGCATGGCCAAACTTGTAGAAAAGGCATGGCCGAACTTGTAAAAATTAATAAAAAATATGGTCGCGCTGCGCGCTCCCTATTAGAGTTATGTTTGCATTCTTGTGGTTTATCATTTAATAGCTCGAATTAAAAAACTTCGTAAAAAAAAAAGGAACAACTGACCGAACTGCAGTCGAAGGGTCAATGTTCAGGTTGGAAATCATTCTGGATTATTCAACCTCGTTCTACGGACGTCTCCTCCTGAATGTTTCATCGTATTCTTGCTCTTTAAATGCCTCATTCTGCGGGCACCCTATCTCCGTACCACAAAAAGTTCAATCTGAGGTGAAGGGGCAAACAGTCCTAAAAGCTGGGTCAAGCTTCTACGAATCTACCTAGGCGTCAAAAACTAAGCTGTACCTACTTTAATTTGTGCCAAAGTACAAGTAAAAATCAAAAATTATTGTCATGACCATAATATCCATTATCCCCATTGACATTATAGTAACTTCTCTTGAACCCAAGAAGTTACCCTTGAATATGTTACTTGATATACCGGTCTATGAGGTAACAGCTAACGGATATAGCTACTGCTACTCGTATCTACTTAACAGCTTGGAATATAATAATAAACTAACTAAACCGTAAATAAAAGAAGAAACATCGATAGTTCACATCTTTGTAATAAAGAAAGAAAGAAAGAAAGAAAAAAAAAAAAAAACATTGTAGACTGCTGAAGTTAGAAGTTACCTACATACCTAATTATCAGAGTTATTTTACGGGGATTTCAAACAGATCCATAATATTAGGTAGGTATCCACCTATCTAAAGGTAGATAGAAACACACTGCCCTCACGTCACGTGAGCTCATGGGAAGTCAGAAAGATGGTGGTTCAATCATGACATTCATGACTTTGTTGGCTGCTGCTTTGAAGAGTCCTGTTGAAGTGTCGATGTAAAGTTAGGTGTCTATGCCTACATTTGTTATTCGTGCCACATTGCATAGTTACTTGAATTTCAGGCGTTCATACAAATGGTTCATTGGACTCAAGCGTCAAGACAATACAAGTTAGCTTGGAGATTAGTGCGTTTGCCGGGTAAACGTTAGGTACTTCGTGGGTTCGATTCCCACCAGTTGCAAATTGTATCCTAAAATAGGTAGATTAATAATAATAATAATAGTGCTAATTAAAACTGCTAGCATAGGACTGAAAAGTCCCTTTACTCCAGCGGTAGGCTACCAATATTATTGTGGTCAAATTCTCAAATTATACCTATTGAGGATAAAATTCCTCAAAAATGAGGATTAAGATTAGGTTCGTTCTTTTTATCTGATCCTCCTCCTCTCTTCGATTTCGGGACGATAAGACTTCAGCAGTTACAGTTCCCTCTATCAAAAAACCTCCTTTAAAAATGAAATATTAAAATTATTAATTAAATGTACCTATTAATTTAATGTACCTACCTAACTTCCTACTCCCGGATTTAAACTTTATGTTTTTCACCATTATCTTGACTTAGATGTGTTCAGTGTTGTTGTTGTTGTAGCGGCTTTAGCTTTCGCCGAATGGCGATAGCAGAATAAAGAAAAGATGTCTTTTGGTAGGTATCTGCTATACACCGGGGTGATGGTCTCTAGCTCTAGCCATGTTAAATTGGCTGGCTCGTCCTGAACCGCAGTCAACCATCGTGAGGACTTGTGCTTGGTCTTTTAAAGCAGAGAGAACCCTTTGAGGAACTGCCAGCTTGCTAGGCTGGTTAGGGTTAGCTGTTCTCCTCCCTGTTTATAGTCCCACAGCCAGACGCTAGTCTTCTCTCTGTTTAACGTCCCCTAGCCAGACAATTCAGTGTTGGTCCTAACTTCATGTTGGTCCATTTTTACTTTCTTTGACTAGGTACTTGATAAGCCCGAACCTAACTTTCACTCGCGCGCCATCGCCTATTAACCCAAGTGTGATGGCGTGAAATAACTTTAACACACAGGTAGGTAGGTATTATAGGAGCATTCGACATGTAACATGAGTAATTCAGTAGTCCGCGAAGCTTAGAGTTTTGAATTACTTATCCATTAATTAACATAATTAGAGGATACAGTATTTAATAGAGGATGTATGTCATTAGAGGATATATTACTGTAGTATTCGGAGGATTTGATATTCATAAGTAGTATGAATATTTATTTGTAATTAATGTTGTACATTTTTACAAAGGTTGGCATTATAAGAATATTATAAGAAGAAAAATTACAAAATAATTTAATAAATTTGAAAATAACTAGAGTTTCAAGAAATAAAACATCATTGTTCTTATCATTATTCTAACTTATCTTATAAAAATAAAAAGTCGGTACCTAAGTATCCATTAAATTATTAATAAAGTATATAATAATGCCTCATTTACTAACCACTTTACTACTGTAATTTTTCCTCATTTATTTATTGGACTCTGTATCTTCTATTTATTGGATTCTTTCTTCAATTTATTGCACTCTATAACAATAATTTCTCTCTTTATTTCCTTCTTTCTCTCTCTATCTCTCTTTCTCTCTTTCTTTCCTTCTCTCTCCCTCTCTCTCTTTCCTCAGTCATCAACACCATCGGACTAATCTCCCTAAAGAAGTCCTGGAATTTTCTCATAAAGTTATTCAGTGTTGGTCCTAACTTCATGTTGGTCCATTTTTACTTTCTTTGACTAGGTACTTGATAAGCCCGAACCTAACTTTCACTCGCGCGCCATCGCCTATTAACCCAAGTGTGATGGCGTGAAATAACTTTAACACACAGGTAGGTAGGTATTATAGGAGCATTCGACATGTAACATGAGTAATTCAGTAGTCCGCGAAGCTTAGAGTTTTGAATTACTTATCCATTAATTAACATAATTAGAGGATACAGTATTTAATAGAGGATGTATGTCATTAGAGGATATATTACTGTAGTATTCGGAGGATTTGATATTCATAAGTAGTATGAATATTTATTTGTAATTAATGTTGTACATTTTTACAAAGGTTGGCATTATAAGAACATTATAAGAAGAAAAATTACAAACTGACAGAGCATTAGATGAGTACCTAGGTATTCGTTCTGACATTCAAAAAGTAAAAATTAGATCTGGTGTTCAAATCAAAACTGGTTGGGGATGTTTCCGATTAGCTGTGGCTGTGACCTGTTTGTGAAAACAACTTCACTTGATATTCATAACTGACAGAGCATTAGATGAGTACCTAGGTATTCGTTCTGACATTCAAAAAGTAAAAATTAGATCTGGTGTTCAAATCAAAACTGGTTGGGGATGTTTCCGATTAGCTGTGGCTGTGACCTGTTTGTGAAAACAACTTCACACTTGCACTTTCCTTTTCGCAAATATTAATTTTTACGTCAAAAACTATTAGGTAACTATAAGTTGTAAATAATGATGATTATGTTGTGTATTTTCAGTGCAATTCCGTTTACTTTGTAAAATTTCAACACCTTTGTCTACATTTCAGGCCAGATCAGACATTTGGGATCTCAATGGAGGCCGCGTCGCCTACAAGTTGTAGATAATGATGATTATGTTGTGTATTTTCAGTACAATTCCGTTTACTTTGTAAAATTTCAACACCTTTACCTACATTTTGGACCAGATCAGACATTTGGGATCTCAATGGAGGCCGCATTGTGGGCCCTATTTTTTCTTCAATGGTGTCATTGAGGCCCATTTTCTTAATGAATTTCACAGTCATTGCACTGGTAATAATAATTTATTGTAAAAAAAAGTATTTTTAAGATAATACCTATTGGTGGAATTTCAATTCCGACTTCCTCTTGACATGTAACAAGAAAATGGCCGCGTCGTGGGCCCTATTTTATCTTCAATGGTGTCATTGAGGCCTATTTTCTCAATGAATTTCACAGTCATTGCACTGGTAATAATAATTTTAGGTATTGTAAAAAAAAAAAAATATTTTTAAGATAATATTGGTAGAATTTCAATTCCAACTTCCTCTTAACATGTAACAAGAAAATGAACTCGTACGCAAACATTTTCTAAAGCAAACAGATTGAAATAACTGGGATTAAAGTTTGAATGATCGTGTATGTGTATCCTCTCTTTACCTTCATAAAGTTGGTGTATGATTTGTGAAAATATATAGGGTGGAAATGTTCCATTAATTTTAAAACCGATGCGATGTAGGGAACACTGTTTGCATGAGTACCTAAGTATGTACCTCTATCAGAATTTATTAAATCCGCATACCATAGTCTCACTTCAACTTCAGCGCTCGTGGCTCGTAGAGTAAACACCCCTCTCGCGTTTTGGTCTGTTGATGGTGAAAATATATAGGGTGGAAATGTTCCATTAACTTTAAAACCGATGCGATGTAGGGAACACTGTTTGCATAAGTACCTAAGTATGTATAATATATCAGAATTCATTAAATCCGCATACCATAGTCTCACTTCAACTTCAGCGCTCGTGGCTCGTAGAGTAAACACCCCTCTCGCGTTTTGGTCTGTTGATGAGAATCTGAGTGTTCTCGAAAGCTCACCAAATTTTATCTGTTGAAAGTCGATAAAAAGATAGATTTTTCTTAATTTCTACAATGCGACTTTTAGTCTGCCTCGGTCTGCCTAAACATAAGGGCATTATTTCAAATTCCTACCAAGCTATGAAATGATATCCTCAACAAAATTTCAGAATTTTACCAGCATAATTTATAGCTACCTAGCAGTTTACTGCTGGGGTAAAGGCACTCTTTAGTACTTACCTACAATTCCAGCAGTCACCGGTATCTATCATCTATATGTATAAATAAATAATCTTTTCCAGACATCCCTGTATAATATGGCAAAATGTGTATTTATATTTAGTACTAGCTGAATTCCGTCGCTTCGCTCCGGAATCCCGCTAGTTCATCCCGAGGCATGGCCAAACTTGTGGAAAAGGCATGGTTGTTTCTATCTTGTCCATTGGATTAAAATGATATTCCTTGTTTCTATCTCGCCCATAAGTTCCTTAATGTCTTCCTGTCCACTTCCTTTCTTAACAGCATACAGTTGATCTTGGTTTCTAGTTGTCTGTTAGTTTCTGTTCCTTCCGTTGTTTTTCTTGTTCGTTCCAAGTTCAATTGAGGGGCGATTCGGAAAAAGGACGAAAATCGACTTTTTAAGTTTTGAGAAAACGCGTTTAAAGTTTGAAAATCTTTTTAAAAATCAAACTGACATTAAATACCTAAATATACGTATAAAGTGTAATAATTGTAATATTTATGCATTATCAACTCACGATATTACAGTCATATCTGACATTACCTATCTGATACCTGATACCGGTAGTAAGATTATGCGTGCACCGCCAGTGAATACCTACGAGAGATCTCCAAGATAATTCAAGTGGCACTCCAGAAGAACTTCAAAGTATTCGTTCATCTTGAAATTCACTTTCATTTATGACAACATCGCGAGGTAAGCTGGGTTTGGCGGTGATTTGTTCAAATCATTTGCGTGCTTCTTTAGCTTCAAATATTATTTTATTTACCTACACACCTAGGTAATTATTTTCTTTCTATTGGACATGTTATGCAATATACTGTGCAATGCAATATACTATGGACATGTTATGCAATTACCTATATGATTTTTTTTTTTTTTTTTTTAGCTAAGCAAGGTGTTTTTAATGAATTGTTAGTGTATGTATTATTCTTTAATAACCCATCAAATATACGAGACCTTGTTTAGACTGCTGGGGTAAAGGGACTTTTCAGTCCTATTCGGGCAGGATAAACAAGGTATATTCTATTCTATTCTATTCTATTACCTAAATTTTAGTTAGATGATTAACTTTATCATGAATTCATGAACTATAGCTACGTACTTATACGTATATCGAAGTATTCTATACAGTGAAATGATTTTGGGTACTGGAAAAGGAGATAGTTACTCACACAACATATCAAAATCAAAACGAAATTTCATGTCTGAATGTTATAAGTAGCTAATACCTTCCTCTTCCTACAAGAATGAATGAAAGTTTCAAATCAAAGTGATCCAAATGGTTCATTATGTGATTATATGTATTGTTATTTGTTTGATTATACCATATGGTATACCATATACAAATAAGCCATTAGAGCAGTGGCGGTTAGTGAGATTTTCAAAAGGGGAAGCTAATAAACCCATAAACATTATGTCGATTAGCTAAGGTGCATTTTCCTTTCGGAAACTGAGATAATCTCCCCAAATAAGCCATCTGAGGCTCATTTTACCTCTTTTAGAGGAAAATACGGAAATTAGTTCAACCAACAGGTGGCGTGGTACCGCCTGTGCTAAACCACTGGAAATCCAATATGGCGCATTCCTGACAATGGAAGGTCTGGTGTTCAGTAATTATTGGACCAGCGAGCGGTTAGTTTATATTGGTCGATGGTCAGACTGCTCATTTCCCCGAAAGGAAAATGAAAATAAACCTCTGATAGTCTTGGAGTCCCAGGTTCAACAACCATTAGGTAAATCACTAATTATAATTACTATTTAAGTTTGGTAAGTGGTAAAAAGGGGGTTTCGAGAAAAAAATCTTACATATACATATTTATGAACAAAATGCTGGCTCTCAGCAAGTGCTCAAGCATCAATTCCAAACATCTGATTGACCAAAATTTGATTAAGACTGATCTGAGACCGAGAATTTTCGTTCATAAATACGGGTGTTAGAAAAGAATGTTAGCGATGATTCCCTAGAACCCTAGCTTCCATAAATACCACACCACTGCTGATTAAAGTTACAATCATGAAGTCTTTGACGAAACTTATTCATTAACCATTAACATAGCTGACATTACAAACATTACAATAGGTACATAATATTTAGGTACATTACTTTTACTCTTATTATGCTATTTATGATAGTAATGTACCTGGTAATTCTCACAATAATTAGTAGGTATACATTGCACAACTTTAACAATGAGAATTATTTAAATAGTTCTTTGTGATTGTTTATGGACCATGTGCAGTTCGAGTTGAAAGTTGAAATCAGGGGAGATCTTGGAATAACTTTTGGTTATAGCACACCTATACTGCCTGATATGATAGGTTGGCAATTTGAACAGTACGAGTATATCTATTACTATTTATCTTCAGAGGAAGCCGATCTATCAAAGTGAGAAAAACCTGTCGAATTGGTTCGTGTAAAAATACACGGGCGTGCTTACTGGAACTTGGCCTGGCGCACTGTCATGCGCTCAGATAGGTTCTCTATTTATTCAAAGATCTTCCTCTCAGAAATATTAATAAGTTTCTTTCCAACAAAAGTATTGATGAAAAGTGGGATAAGTAGGGAATAGGAACAACGTTTTTCTCGAGCTTTTCTAGTTCCCTGCAATGAATCTTCTTGAAAGATGCAGAATCTTCTTTAATCGTAAAATTACATACTTGCCTGTTATTGAAAATTTCTTTAGCTAGCTACCTATTTCACTACAAACTGCAAAACACAGCCTCAATACACTAAAACTTAATTTATTCAAATACTCCCCTCTGACAGATTCTAAGTGTGGCCCCTGACTTAAGTATACCTACGGTAGAGCTGAAAGTTGCACCAATGCACCATAAGCTAGGCGACTCAAGAAAGTTAGTTGCCATTACTTATCTTGTGTACAACCTGCTTTTCTTACCGCTCATTCCGAGTCATTTCTCTTTGGAATAATAAAAACACGAGTTTCTTAAGATATGAAGATGTACAGAGTTTAAATATGGATAGGTAGGTAGGTACATAAATATTATGGACAAAGTGGACGGGAAGACAGCGGGGATAACACGTTGAAACGTCGAATGCACCCAGTTCCCCATGGATCACTGAAGTTAAGCAACGTTGCGCGTGGTTGGTATGGGTGATCATCTGGATAATCGCGTCCTGTTGGCTTTTTCCGTGTCCACAAGGCTGGGTGAGGTTAATGTGAGGAGATTTGAGATCTGTAGCTTGCCAATTTGAAAGATTTTAGTTCTCTGCTCTACCAAATCATGACAATTGAAAGGACTATAACGAAGGTTCTAAAAATCAGATCATTTTGAGGACCTTCGTCTGATTCTGTAGGTCTCTTTTGTCGTGCTCAGACGGTCTGAGAGAAATAGGTCAGAAGTTTTTCCGTCACACACGTTCCGACCTTGACAGATGTAGGTCTGCCAGACCCCCTCAGCGCAAGTGGCAGGAATTACAATTCTACAAAGCACCAAGTATGTACTTCAATGGCGAGTTTTGTCCCAATCTCTTCTCCCAGATGATTTCGCTTTGAGTTGTATAATGTTATGTAAGTTCTTGTACGTAACATTAACAAGATCATCTTAGAAACTTTATGGTCAAGTCCAATTCGCATTGGACAAGTTGTTTTCACTCTCATCACTCATAGCATTCCACTCGTAATCATCGTGACTGGTTTTGTAACTGTGACCATATTTGATTCTGTTTCAGGTAAAAAGAATCTTGATAACTTTATTGGAAGATGAGTAAACCGTGAGACCATAACACCCATGATTAGATGAAGATCATGGTCTGGGAATTTACACCATATTGGATTTCTAGTTGTTGAAGGAATGTAGACGTCTTGAACTTTGGAATCGGTGAATTATTTGGAACTAAAATCGACCAAAACTTCCCATAAATAGGTATAATTATTATTGAATTGTGTTAAATTATTTAAATCAAACAGTTTATTACAAGTCTCAAAATGTCCGCCAGAATTACAAAGAACAGAATGTTCTCAATAACTCATCTCAGGAAATGTGTCTGTCTAGTGATCTTGGTGAACTTAGCAACCATCCAGTGTCAATTGTTCACGATGGATCAGTCGAAAATTCTTCGAATCTACGGCGACATCCTACCAAAGAAGAGTTATGACAACGGAACCATTGTACCAACCACCGAAAAACTACACGTTAAACATTACAGCAATAGTAAGATCAACAACTATCTGTCTAAAATACAGAAGAATGAGTGGTTCGAACGGAATCGAGAAGAAGTGACACCGAAAATGATATCCGAAGTGAACAATTTGTTTAATCAGAACGGTGAATGGGCGCCCACAGAGGCAAACTTCCACCCTCATTGGGAAACAAATCGCGAACAGGAGAGACCCTCTCATGGACAGGATACAGGCTGGAATGCTCCGGATGACAGTGATGACAGCTTCTATTCATCCACAACGGAAAGTCCAAGAGTTCGTGTTAACCACCATAAGAATAAGAAGAGACAAGACAGTAGTTATTACAACACAGAGGACTATGGTCAGACAAACAAGAAGTCTTCGGATTGGTCGAGCCAGGTGAACAACTTTGTAACCACTCCTCAGGAACCGCGGCCACAATATTCAACAATCAAGTACAAACAGCACAAGACCAAGTACGAGAACTTGGCCCATGAGGGCAAGAATAATGTGAAGAATATATTCGACGACTGGTCCACACCGAGGAGTATGAGTGCCTATTCAGAATGGTTGACTACTCCGGAGACATACACGACACCAAACTCGAAACCAAACTGGGTATCGTCAGAACCAAGTAACAATTGGTCACCCGCCCATCAGGAGTCAAACTGGGTGACGATAACTACTCCGAAACCGGCAGCTGAACACTTGTCTACTTCAGGACCCGATCTGGACGAGTTTATAGCCAGACAAGAAAACCGATACAAGAAATACAACAGCCTATACTCGGGAGTCAACAGTTACGGAGATCTTAGTCAAGATATCCTGACACAACCGAGAGATATCCGAACGAGCACTCCTCGAACACGCAATATGCCATTACAATCTCTCTAAGGTGGTGATACTGAAAGATCTGATGGTTCGGATATGTCAACGGCAAGAATATACATACCATCCTTACGATCCTTCTCGGAGTACGCAAGACATATTGCATCCAGTACTCGTTCACCCACTATTTCCTCACACGATACTTTGTGCTTCTGCCAACCACAAGAGGCCTGCTCTTCAAAGGAACAGGCCCACATAACAACACTTTCCAACGGTTTACAGACCCCAAGGGCCAAGCTGAATAATGTGAACTTTGAAGGTGGGTGGTAAGGGAACAACTTTCAAACGGCACGAAACAACGACGAGTGACTTTGGAGAGCCGGACAACTGTCTTCGGAGAACAAGTACCAGACGACACTCAAGAAATTTCGACAACACGAATCAATGCTGTGACGGAAGTCAAATCAAGCAAAGCCAAATACCCCCACAACAAAATGAGGGACACAATAAAATTAATTTCGAGTTGCCGGACTCCAAAATCAAATTTGAAGTCACAGCAACGGAAACAACACCCAGGATAATCATTGAGAATTATCATCTGACCACGGAACATCCTCGGAATGGGTTTAGTGAAGTTTACAATCAGAAGGTCACTCCCACCTCCCAAAGTCCGAAATTCCAGCGCGATACCGTATCTCAGTTTTCGCCGAATGATATTCAACTGCCTGGCAACTACGATTACACGCCCAAAAAGGGTCATGACGGGTTTACAATCAGAAGGTCACTCCCACCTCCCAAAGTCCAAAGTTCCAGCGCGATACCGTATCTCAGTTTTCGCCGAATGATATTCAACTGCCTGGCAACTACGATTACACGCCCAAAAAGGGTCATGACGTGACGTTTACGACAGAAACAGCCCCCATTATCGAAATCGGCGGTGGTTACAGCAAAAGTCCTCCTAGCTTCTATGAAGGCAACCACTCTCTGACACCTCCCGCTATCACCTATGAAATTCCACATCTGCAAAAAACTGGTAAGTTGTAAGACTAAAGGTAGAAACTCACTACCATCACGATGTGACGTAATGGTAGTGTGGCTGTCCTGAAAGAAATTACCTACAATATTATGGGAAAACTTTGAACAGTTTGAACTACGTCTTTCTGATTCCCCATGAGTTTACGTGACGTAACGTGATGGTACTGTGTTTCTACCTTAACCCGCTTGGTTGTATATTCATATACAGTATTAATATTAACCCACTTAGTATAAGTCATTTCAGACTGTCCACTGTCCAGTCGACATGTTATTCCAGTAATTATACCACTGTCGGGAAGTAACAAGCTAAATCGGTTCACATTTTACGATGTCTTTCTTTTTTATTAGTTTCGGATACATAATTATTCCGTCTGCTGGAACTTTCACAATTTGATGTCACACTTGAAAAGTATTGATTTACAACTTCTCGATATGCTAACAAGTCTCTTTATGATGAACTCCAAGATACCTATTTCTTTAATTGATTTTATTGGAGCACTTGTTAAAAGAAGTGTTTTATTGAGGCGGAAGTTAACACGAAATAATCATTCTCAACCCGTAATCCATCAGAAAGATTTTGCACTGAAGTCTAATTTGCAACAGTCTGAGACTACATTTAGCTAACCTCATTTTGAAAAGTAAAAGCTCGTTTATTATTATTTGTATTCATTGGGATCTCGTCCATTTATGGGGTCCGCAAGATTGAAATTGAAACGTTCTATTGCTAATCCTCTGACTAAATCTGTTGGGCCAGCCTAGTTAGCTTAGTTGGTAGTGCGTCTGCCTTGTAAGCGCTAGGCCGCGGGTTCGATTCCCGCCCGGGGCGGATTTTATCCTGATGGGATAATGTTCGTTCTCGGAAACGGCTGGCTTTCTCCTATCCTGTCTTCCTTCTCTCCTCGATTTCGGGACGATAAGACCATAGCAGTTAAAGTTCCCTCTGTCAAACCTCTTAAAAAAAAAAAAAAAAAAAAAAAAAAAAAAAAAAAAAAAAAAAAACAAAAAAATATGTCGCCCTATCCATTGGTAAAAAAACTGTATATATATCGTATGGAATTATCGTCTAGACTTAATTACTAACGACGTGGTAATGGTAATTATCCTGTGTGCATATGTCTAGTAGTGCTGGGGTTCTGTTCGGTCTGATAACAGGTTTTTCGGTTGTAGTGGGGTAGAAAACGAACCACACTCCTACCCGGAAAAGCAGCTTGATCTATAAGTTTCTCCCCGTAATGTGTTAACAGCGTAGGTGTTCTACCTAAGGTGGTTGTCCAAGTTTCTTATGTGTTGGGCGGGGGGGGGTGGAAGTGTGGGCACTACATATGCAAACCTAACTGTCGTCGGTTGTCGGTCCGTTGCTGCTGTGGTTTCGCCGCTGCAGCTCGCGGCTGGTGGTCTTAACTCACTCGAAAAGAGGAGAAAGTGATATATCCCTTCGTTAGCATGTTAAGAATCGTTCTTGAAACGTTTCTTACGCTTTATTCCTCTGGGTCTGCTCAACTGTAGATAAGGCAATGGGGATGGGGTTTTCTA
>NW_007379022.1:70520-71315 GCF_000475195.1 Diaphorina citri
TCTATTCTATTCTATTCTTGTCCTTCCACAGCGAAAATCAGCCCCATCATCCTGGACATGCGTGGAAAGCAACATCCAATGGAAGAAGATCAAGCTACGCTGCCAGGACAAATCCATTCGGTGGTACAACTTGAAAGTGGTGTCCGGATGCGATTGCCGGAAGAAGCCGATCAAAATCACCAAACGGATCACGGTCCGACACTAGTCCGGAGATTGGGCCGGCCTTGATCCGGAGATCGGTTTGGCCATCCGGAAGTTATTCCATGAAGCTACTTTGGGTGTTAGGAAAATCCCCTCTGAAAGATGCACTATGGCCATTACAAAATCAATCAAGAAATGACCTCTAGAACAGGGGTCGGCAACCTTTTCAATGCACGTGCGCAATCTGTTCAGGCACTGAAGCTGGTGGGCGCGAGGTTGCCGACCCCTGCTCTAGAGGCATAAACCAGACTGCAGGCGCTTTTTTGTGATTTAGCTGAAAATTTCCCGATTTTGTTAAGTGGCTTCATGGAAAGCTCCCTGACCAAACTGTGGTTGAGTTCCTATTGTGATATTTTCAATATGATTTTTAGGTTTTCAAATATTCTTGTAGCCTTTGATACATTCTAAATTCTACAGTAACAAAATATGTCCTTAAATCAAAGAACAACGATGTTTCGGCAAATAACACCGATCGGGAAAGAAAAACGAAATTTTATGTCTGAATGTTATAAGTACCTAATACCTTCCTCTTCCTACAAGAATGAATGAAAGTTTCAAATCAAAGTGATCCAAATGGTTCATTATGTGATTATA
>NW_007379023.1:0-43477 GCF_000475195.1 Diaphorina citri
GTGATGCGCTCAAAAGCGACAAGTCGATAAGGCAAAAATACTCCCAAGCAGAGACTAGAGCAAACATGCACTCCGGATCTGGCACTTGCAAACGAGAAAGCAATTCATGTAGCAAATCTCTATACTTAGATAGATTCCAAATCTAAAGTTGGTGACATTTACGGACACGGAAAGTAAGTAAGTTCCAAGCAGAGGGGAGGCAGCGCGAGGAACTAAATTAGTGATGGGCTTATGCTCCCACCGCTTGGGAGCATAAGCGGTAACAAAGTGGTCCTTTTGGAGTTTTGAATTATGATCTTTTCTATATTTCAATCAGCAATTAGATTTCCCCTTAGAAGTATCTATTCAGCAGCACTAGAACCAATTCTTTTAGAATTCAGTCAGTAATTGGATTCTCAGCAGCCCCTAGTGCAAATTCACCAACAATCGAGTAATCAGAGATTCCCACTTTGCCCGTTTTCTCAACTTTCTCATCATAGCTGTTTCCTAGAACATCAGCAATTCAGGACTTATTTACTTGCTTCGTGGTCTTCACAGACTTCGTTTTAATTATTTTATAGTTCAGTCAGCAATTAGAGGCTCACCTTAGCCGTCTCCTGCAGCACCTGGTGCTGATCCTTCTGCACCTGAATCTCCTGCTCGGTGCAGCCGACATGCGCGTGGTGTTTGCACATCACCTTGTAGAGATCTTCCAGCCATTGGAGCGCCTGCGCAGCATCCTTCTCGTAGCTGTAGATGTGGGTGACTTGAGTCAGCGTCAGGCGCTGCAGTTCCACGCTGTCTTGGAACAGGGACTTGCGGGCCGAGGTCATTTCTGAGGATGAGGTAGACAGGAGAAGATATAAAATAAAAAATACTATAGTAAAGAAGAATTCTTAATCGGCAAATGTATCCCGCGGATTCGTAGATTCGTAGAAGCTTAATCTAAGGCCAGCCACTCACTATCAGGTAGACCTAACAGGTACAGTTGGTACACCTGATCAGGCATACCTGATCAGGTGTGTCAGGTCTACGTGATAGTGTGTGTCCTCAGTCCTCATCAGGTATCAGAGAGACTTGATAGGCGGACCTTTTCAGCCGTACCTATCAGGTCTACCTGATAGTGAGTGGACCGAAATTTTGTTTCTGTTCCATTTGGTTGTTTGAACTGCTGGAGCCTGGAACAGCGATGGATGTCCCTACAGTCAAATTCAATCCTCCTTTGGGAATCGACCACGGGTCTTCCGCTCGTTCACAGTGAAACAAAAATCGGTCGTTGGGTGGAAGAGCTCCTCCAGGAGAACCCTGCCACAAAAAAAGTGCTGAAATGCGGTATAAAAATCTTACCTTGCCCCGACTCGAACCCAAGGCCTCACACTTGGCCAGATCCATGAGCTCGTGCAGTTGATTGCATTGTTCCTTCACGTTACGATAGAACACCGCCGACACTCGTAACCGTGTGAGCTGTTCTTGTCCCACGCTGTTCAACTGATCCCAAGCCTTGTTCAGACAGGACTTGAGGGACTGAGTATGGTCCTCGAGGAATTTGCAGGACTGACGCAGGGACAGGGCAGCCTTGAGCAGCTGACAGCCGTACTCGTAGGTACTCTAAGTGGGGGAGGAGAGCGAGGGAAAGGTTAGTGATGCTGTACTCGTAGGTAGGTACTCTAAAGTGGGGGAGGAAGAGCGAGGAAAAGATAAGTGATGCGCTCAAAAGCGACAAGTCGATAAGGCAAAAATACTCCCAAGCAGAGACTAGAGCAAACATGCACTCCGGATCTGGCACTTGCAAACGAGAAAGCAATTCATGTGGCAAATCTCTATACTTAGGTAGATTCCAAATCTAAAGTTGGTGACATTTACGGAAACGGAAAGCAAGTAAGTCCCAAGCAGAGGGGAGGCAGAGCGAGGAACTAAATTAGTGATGCGCCCAAAAGGGAGAAGTCGATAAGGAAACAATGCTCCCAAGCGGTAACAAAGTGGTCCTTTTGGATTTTTGGGACTATGATCTTTTCTATATGTCAATTAGCAATTAGATTTCCCCTTATAAGTATCTATTCAGCAGCACCTAGAATCAATTATTTTAGAATTCAATCAGTAATTGGATTCTCAGCAGCCCCTAGTGCTAATTCATCAACAATTGAGTAATCAGAGATTCCCACTTTGCCCGTTTTCTCAACTTTCTCATCATAGCTGTTTCCTAGTCCTAGAACATCGGCAATTCAGGACTTATTTACTTGCTTCGTGGTCTTCACAGACTTCGTTTTAATTATTTTATAGTTCAGTCAGCAATTAGAGGCTCACCTTAGCCGTCTCCTGCAGCACCTGGTGCTGCTCCTTCTGCACCTGAATCTCCTGCTCGGTACAGCCGACATGCGCGTGGTGTTTGCACATCACCTTGTAGAGATCTTCCAGCCATTGGAGCGCCTGCGCAGCATCCTTCTCGTAGCTGTAGATGTGGGTGACTTGAGTCAGCGTCAGGCGCTGCAGTTCCACGCTGTCTTGGAACAGGGACTTGCGGGCCGAGGTCATTTCTGAGGATGAGGTAGACAGGAGAAGATATAAAATAAAAAATACTATAGTAAAGAAGAATTCTTAATCGGCAAATGTATCCCGCGGATTCGTAGATTCGTAGAAGCTTAATCTAACAGGTACACCTGATCAGGCATACCTGATCAGGTGTGTCAGGTCTACGTGATAGTGTGTGTCCTCAGTCCTCATCAGGTATCAGAGAGACTTGATAGGCGGACCTTTTCAGCCGTACCTATCAGGTCTACCTGATAGTGAGTGGACCGAAATTTTGTTTCTGTTCCATTTGGTTGTTTGAACTGCTGGAGCCTGGAACAGCGATGGATGTCCCTACAGTCAAATTCAATCCTCCTTTGGGAATCGACCACGGGTCTGCCGCTTACTAGGTCCGTACCCACCTAAAATCTCCTTGATATTGACAATATCATTCTCATAGTTCACACCCAGGTCACGACCAAACGAATCTTTGACAGGCATGGACAACAGGTCCGACAGTTTCTCTCCTTCCCTGACCAGAGTTGTTTCAATATCACCTGGAAAGTGAAAGGGTATGACAGAATGAAATAAGAGCTTGTAAAGTGCGTGAAGTTTTGGAAAAGTAAGAAGGAGATTTTTTTGATAGAGGGAACTGCAACTGCTAAAGTCTTATCGTCCCGAAATCGTGAACGAACATTATCCGTTCAGGATAAAATCCGCACCGGGCGGAAATTGAACCCGGGGCCTAGCGCTTACAAGCCAGACACGTCACCAACCAGGCTGGCTTTTTGGTTTAAAAAAGAAGAAAAGTAAATAGATTTTGGTCTTATTACTCCAATATTTGTGGAAATGGCTGCAAGCAAAAATTACCAAACAACCCGGAGCAGGCGGTGAAACCTAGGAATCCAAGGTAGGCTTTGAACGCAGAGCAGTGCGCCTGACCAATGTCCGTGAGCACGCCTATGTTGATCTAATATTAAACCTCATGAGTCCAGGATAGACCAGCTGAGTCCAGCCTCCAGCAGTGGACAAATGGTTGCCCCTGATCACTTACTTTGGCATCTATGATATTCCTGTGCAGATCTAGCCACGAATCTTCCACGGACGTGAGCTTTCCTCTCACCACATGCATTAGTCTTTCCAGTCTATCCTTGGTATCCTTCTGATCCTGGCCGCTCAGATTGTTCAGTCTTTGAGTGATGGTTTCGCCTGCGAATAGAATAGGATTCAATAGAATATATAGGTACCTTGTTTATCCTCTTGGGACAGGACAGCAAAGTCCCTTTAGGTACCTCCGCAGTCTAAAAGTCTTACATATTTTGACATATTATAGGGAATAAACAGATTTGGGAACAATGAAAAAACACGGTCCATTTCACCATTTGATTCTTCAAGAACTGGGAGAACCTATCAGTGGCGTAGCGTGGTCTAACTCCAAGTGTGGCGGACACTAACTTCTATCACAATCTAATAAGAATACAATAATTATAGTCAATATATAAGGGTATTTGAGTGGAATTTTCGACTGTATGGCCGCCATACACGCCCTACATGGACGCTACGCCACTGGTGCCTATCTATTGTTTACCTCAACAGTAGATAGGAAGGCATAGATATACACAATGTAAATACTATAATGTATATACAGGATAACAGGGTGTTCAACCTAAAAGAGCCTGATTGGAAATTATCCCTTAAAATCAGTTTTTTTTGTCCCCATAAAAGTCCCCAGTACACTATTCGGGTGCACTAAGCATAAGCATTCTCTCATAATTAGATATATACCTATGTAACATTATTTGACGAAGAATCAATTCGTGCCACTTTTAACTTTTAAGATTGTCCAAATTTAGAGTTAAGGAGTTAACGGATTTTATGGGGGAGTCTCAGGTGAAACACCCTGTACCTATAGGTACCTATTTAAGTAGCAGGTACTGAGTAGGTAGGTATAATTATTCTTCTAATATAGCAATAAAATTGTGATTGTTCTGGTGTAGCTACCTACGTATCTACTGTAGGCAATATTTATTATTATTATCTATTTATATCTATTTATAGCCACAAGTAGGTACAATATAGGTATCTAATTACCTATAATACTTAGGCTGGATAATCCACGTATAGGTAAATAGGTACCTCCTCTAGGTACCTATATAGCAGTTGTCAAGGGCTTTTGTTGTAAACATCAGGTAGGTATTGTATTATGTTGTTAAAGGTTAAACCCATAAAATACAAGAGAACAGCAGTCTAACTGGGGGAAAGGGACTTTTTAGTCTCATTCGAGCAGGATAATATTCTATTCTACCTATATTCTATTCTGTATGATGGCTGAACTTGAATCACCTAGATTTGTAGAAGCTTAACCCATCCTTTAGGGCTGTTTGCCCCTACACCTAAGCCTCAGGTTTGTCTTTTTTTGTATGTTCCTCACCTATATTCATAACTTTCTGTCCCAGCTGTTTGGTGGCTCCAAAAACATCCGCGGTACTGCCCAGGGTATCCTCAGCCGTGCTCAGCCGAAACACGCTGCCCCCCAGCAGTCGGGTCCTCAGTCTTTCCAACTCGGAGACCGCGTGTTCGGCCCCCTTCACGAATTCTTCGATTTCGATTCGGTTGGCTATCCAACGAGAGTGGTCGTACGTCCAAAGGCCGGAGTATTCCTGGGGTAGCTGCGAGTGGTCGATGTATTTGGCCAGCCGAGAGACGGGAATGAAGATGGGCTGGGAAAATAGACATGATTGATATTGGCTGATCCAGATGATCAAGATTTTGTTTTGGTCGAACCTTTAATGATCTTGGTTCTGAACCGAGTACCTAAATGTTGGTTTAGACAGATATTTTAGGTTCAAGCAGTTTTATAGGGTCATTGTGTGTGCTTATGCTTATACTGCTTACTGCCTACTCTATGGAACATGCCATTAAACTCTGGGATCAAATTTCTTTGAACAGTACCAAGTTTCTGCTGAAAATATGACACTTTCTCATAGAGTGTGACTGTATCACTGCAGTGAGTGACCAGTGGAGTGACCTCCTGGTCAGTGAACTGATTTCTCTTACCTCTCCGCCAGTCTAGTCGGTAGAGCGTTGCCTTGTAAGCGCTAGGCCGCGGGTTCGATTCCCGTCCGGGGTAGATTTTATCCTGAAGGGATAATGTTCGTTCAAGGAACGGCTGGCTTTCTCCTATCCTGTCTTCCTTCTCTCTTCGATTTCGGGACGATAAGACCCTAGCAGGTTCAGTTCCCTCTATCAAACCTCTTAAAGAAGAAAAAAATCTTACCTCTCCATCTCTCTGAGCTCGCGTACAGTTGTCCCAGAAGGCATCGTGTCTGAGGACCAGTAGACAGCCAATGTCTGACCCCAGGGTGGTGCTAACCTGGCGCACCACATTCCTGGCGATGCGCCATGGTCCTCTGGTGGCGTCTATGACCACACAGAGACCTCGACTCCTTGTGTCTGGACTGAAAAGAGGGCAATACGATTTCGATACGGAATGTTTGAGCCTTGAAGCTGATAACTAAAAATGTCGGTTTGAGAAAGTTGAAATTTGTCAAAATTTAAGTTCAATCTAGAAGCTAGGATTCTAGGTAGGTACTTATGTACCTACCTAATTAAAGTACCTATTTTGATCATTGATATAGCTCTTTGCATAAACCTGATCCGAAAGGAGCACTGAAGTTAAGCAACGGTGTAAGTTTTTGGTTTCTGACCATTAGGTACATCCTGCTGACTACTTCGAAGTACACTCACTCACTCACTCAGTCTCGTTGGAATGATTGAGAGGCTGACTGCTGACCCGGCTTTAATTCCAACGAAAAAGGTACAAAATCAGGGAAAATTGCAAACTTTGTCTTCAAAGTACCCTCCTTTCACAATTTCACATACAATAATAGAGTTACACAAGTTTAAAAAAGAAAGTGATCGCCGCGAGTACTCGCGGGTTAAAGTTTTTTCTTGTCTCAGCGGACTGAAAAGAGGGAAAAACGATTTCGATACCGAATGTTTGAGCCTTGAAGCTGATAACTAAAAATGTCGGTTTGACAAAGTTGAAATTTGCCAAAATCCAAGTTCAATCTAGAAGCTAGGATTCTAGGTACTTATGTACCTACCTAATTAAAGTATTTTGATCATTGATATAGCTCTTTGCATAAACCTGATTCCAAAGGATCACTGAAGTTAAGCAACGGTGTAAGTTTTTGGTTTCTGACCATTAGGTACGTCCTGCTCACTACTTCGAAGTACATTCCAACGAAAAAGGTACAAAATCATGGAAAATTGCAAACTCTGTCTTCAAAGTACCCTCCTTTCACATACAATAATAGAGTTACACAAGTTTAAAAAAGAAAGTGATCGCCGCGAGTACTCGCGGGTTAAAGTTTTTTCTTGTCTCAGAATCGAACCCACGGACTCTCCTTTGGACTCACCTGAACACGGACGCAAGATATTCGAGCAGCGTGTCAAACTTATCCAGTGTTGCCGTGCTCTGAGTTTCGGAGAACGCTGGACTGAAAGGGGGAAGAACGAATTGAAACCGAATGTTAGAAACTCAAGACTGATGAATCTGATGATAAATCAAAATTTCCGTTTTAAAAAGCTGAAAATTTTCAGTTCAATCTAGAACTTAAGGAGTTAAATAATTTTGATCATTGATACCTAGAGCCTTCTGCATGAACCTGATCCCAAAGGAGCACTGAAGTTAAGCAACGGTGTAAGTTTTTGGTTTCTCAGCATTAGGTACGTCCTGCTGACTACTTCGAAGTACGCTCAGTCTCGTTGGAATGATTGAGATGCTGACTGCTGAGCCGGTTTTAATTCCAGCGAAAAAGGTACAAAATCAGGGAAAATTGCAAACTCTGTCTTTAAAGTAACCTCCTTTCACATACAATAATAGAGTTAAACAAGTTTAAAAAAGAAAGTGATCGCCGCGAGTACTCGCGGGTTAAAGATTTTTCTCGTCCCAGAATCGAACCCACGGACTCTCATTTGGACTCACCTGAACACGGACGCAAGATATTCGAGCAGCGTGTCAAACTTATCCAGTGTTGCCGTGCTCTGAGTTTCCGAGAACGCTTTGACGAACAACAATGGCCGCCCGTCCCGGTCACTACCGCCTGGGATGGTCGCCATCTTGGATTCCAAGATGGCGATTATGCTGGACGCTTCCATCCCTGAGGACATAACAAAAAGTATGGGAATGAAAAACATGCTGGAACAGTAAGTAGAATAGAATAGAATATACCTTGTTTAGATATCCTGAACGAATAGGACTGAGAAGTCCCTTTACCCTAGCTGTCTAGACAAGATCTCTAAACGGGTTAAGGAGGTTGTTCCGGTTTAACTAAGACTTAAATATAATGCGGGACGTAATCCAAAAATGCGGAAAGAGCAATCAATAGAGGCAGAAGTACCGAGAACGCTTTGACGAACAACAATGGCCGCCCGTCCCGGTCACTACCGCCTGGGATGGTCGCCATCTTGGATTCCAAGATGGCGATTATGCTGGACGCTTCCATCCCTGAGGACATAACAAAAAGTATGGGAATTAAAAACATGCTGAAACAGTAAGTAGAATAGAATAGAATATATATACCTTGTTTAGATATCCTGAACGAATAGGACTGAGAAGTCCCTTTACCCTAGCAGTCTAGACAAGGTCTCTAAACGGGTTAAGGAGGTTGTGCCAACCGGTTTAACTAAGACTTAAATATATAATGCGGGACGTAATCCAAAAATGCGGAAAGAGCAATCAATAGAGGCAGAAGTACAATACCTCACTTAGGGTCTTGGACAACTGGAATATACATAGGTACCTTGTTTAGATATCCTGAACGAATAGGACTGAGAAGTCCCTTTACCCCAGCAGTCTAGGCAAGATCTCTAAACGGGTTAGGGAGGTTGTTCCGGTTTAACTAAGACTTAAATATAATGCGGGACGTAATCCAAAAATGCGGAAAGAGCAATCAATAGAGGCAGAAGTACAATACCTCACTTAGGGTCTTGGACAACTGAAGAGTAGTGATGCACGATGCGCTGACGCGACGGAGGGACGAAAAATTTCTCGTCTCCTCTCGAAATTTACGGGAGGAGAAAATGGCCATTTTTCGTCCCTCATGCACTCAATTACCTACCTACTGAGTAGCATCTGAAAGCCCCCTTGAAATCATATTTGAAAAGGGATCGATTATTTTGAATCTTATCCAAAATTACTTACCTACAGATTTTAAGGTACCTATACTTTTAAGGTACCAGATTTTAAGGTAACTTGCTGCATAAGTGTACCTACCTACACGAAGTGTTGACTGCCTACCTTATTGAAGATTACCTATTTATCTGAAAATATGAATAAGTAAGATCATTCTGTAGGAGTAAGTAAAATGATCGTACCGATCAATGTCTAATGTCACGATCTCAGATTGCGATTTAAATGTCCCGATTTTACTTTTACATCATGAATGCCACAACTTCAGGAATTATTGCAGAAGATTCACCTAACGATGTACCTATTTATCACGAATTACGATATTTATGGAAATTAAAAGTCAATCTAAGTAGGTTGGTACCTATTAAAAGTCAAAACAAGTATCTATTAAAAGGCAAATTGTAGGTACCTAATAGGGTAAGTGTACCATTTATTCGCCCACCTAAAAAACGTACCATTTATTGGCCCACCTGCCAACATTTATTTTTCTAATTTTTGCGGACCCGAATAGTGTACTGGGGACTTTTATGGGGACAAATAAAAACTGATTTTAAGGGATAATTTCCAATCAGGCTCTTTTAGGCTGAACACCCTGTATATACATTATAATAGTTACATTGTGTATATCTATGCCTTCCTATCTACTGTTGAGGTAAACAATAGATAGACACTCATTAAGCTTTATTATTGAATTGTTTTCGTCACTGCAGAGAGGATATTGATAAAACCTCAGAGTCATTAGAAAGGATTATTGACAAACCGCAGAGCGGTATTGGTAAGCGTAAAAATAAAACAATGACTCTACGGAGTCTAATACGGTAAAGACTCTGATGTACAATGTACAGTAATCTATAGTCGTCAAGTTGCACTCTTGCTGGAAATTAAATCCACTATCTACTTGTCTACTACCAGTAGGTAACCATCAAACCATCAGTAGTGCAGTCTAGGTCTAGGGGTTTCCACTTTCCAGTCCTTTCGGCGAACGAACTAGAAATCCTATTTAATATAAAGGTGCTACAAACCAAACTAACTATGCTGGTAGTTCGATGCGAAACTTGGTCTTTAAATGTAAGAATGTGCCTCCACCTAGTTGATCGATGTTGACTGAACCATCCACACTGCCTCGACAACATAGATTCACATCGTCAATCGACGGCCGGTCGACCAAGTTTGGACACATCTTTAGATTTGTAACCGCGCCATAAATTCTCACTGCTTGATGGCTCGGCGAAGCGCTACTCTGTAACTGAAACACGAATCTTCTTTCGCGAAACCCAGTCAAAAACAAAATCCGTAGTATCCTGTATCCTGTTTGCTTCATAATTTATTGCAACTTCACCTCAGGATCTGCATTGTGCATACTTGGCATCTGCAACACAGCATCTCTTGTTTTCTAATCGTTCGAAAAACCTCGACAACATAGATTCACATCGTCAATCGACGGCCGGTCGACCAAGTTTGGACGCATCTTTAGATTTGTAACCGCGCCATAAATCCTCACTGCTTGATGGCTTGGCGAAGCGCTACTCTGTAACTGAAACACGAATCTTCTTTCGCGAAACCCAGTCAAATACAAAATCCGTAGTATCCTGTATCCTGTTTGCTTCATAATTTATTGCAACTTCACCTCAAGATCTGCATTCTGCATACTTGGCAACTGCAACACAGCATCTCTTGTTTTCTAATCGTTCGAAAATAGAAAGTTCCCGTGATCGACTCTTCTGCTTTGGTTGATAAAAAGTCATAGATCTCTGCTCTCACCTTTAGCTATAGTATAGGAGTATAGATAGCTACTCTTTGACTTGAACCTGGTTATCTTTCATCTAGATACCATAAATTCTAGAATCCTATCATGATGGCTCTGATGCCGGACATTGGAATGCAGGTATATAAATTTCCAGTCAATATTGCGGGTTCGATTCCCGCCCGGGGCGGATTGTATCCTGAACAGATAAGGTACGTTCTGTGAAGTGTTGTGTTTCTGATATCCTTTCTGTCTTTTTTCTGCACTTTCGGGGCAATAAGACCTTAGGTACAGGGTTACCTACTTGTGTACTTATGGACCTTGATCTACAGCATTTTAATTTTTAGAGCTTTAGGGTGCGCGATCATCGAGGTGTGATCTAATCTTGGAGAAGATCAGATCACACAACCTCACGCTCAGGTGAATGAGAGAATCTCTCATCATCGTGACCGAGGGGCTGGAAATTACCATTTGTTCTGCATTGAAATATTTAAAATCGAGAGTTATTAACGTTACCTATTAGGAGTATTAGGTACCTACAATTTGCCTTTTAATAGATACTTGTTTTGACTTTTAATAGGTACCAAAACCTACTTAGATTGACTTTTAATTTCCATAAATATCGTAATTCGTGATAAATAGGTACATCGTTAGGTGAATCCTCTGCAATAATTGTGGCATTCATGATGTAAAAGTAAAATCGGGACATTTAAATCGCAGTCTGAGATCGTGACATTAGACATTGATCGGTACGATCATTTTACTTACTTCTACAGAATGATCTTACTTATTCATATTCAGATAAATAGATAATCTTCAATAAGGTAAGCAGCCAACACTTCGTATAGGTACAACTATACACTTATGCAGCAAGTTGCAATTATAGGTAGGTACCTTCAAATCTGTAGGTGGGTAATTTTGGATAAGATTCAAAATAATCGATCCCTTTTCAAATAGGATTTCAAGGGGGCTTTCAGATGATCCTCAGTAGGTAGGTAATTCAGTGCATGCGGGACGAAAAATGGCCATTTTCTCGTCCCGTAAATTTCGAGAGGAGACGAGAAATGTTTCGTCCCTCCGTCGCGTCAGCGCATCGTGCATCACTACTCTTCAGTTGTCCAAGACCCTAAGTGAGGTATTGTACTTCTGCCTCTATGCACTACTGATGGTTTGATGGTTACCTACTGGTAGTATTTAGGTAGATAGTGGATTTAATTTCCAGCAAGTGTGCAACTTGGCGACTATAGATTACTGTACATCAGAGTCTTTACCGTAGAGTCATTGTTTTATTTTTACGCTTACCAATACCGCTCTGCGGTTTGTCAATAATCCTTTCTAATGACTGAGTAGTTCGGGATTTCAGCAATTGACGAAGCAGGCGTTGACGGGCGTGTTTTGAATGGGGTTCCATTTAGGGCTCCTGAAATTTTAGGAACACTAATTGCTACGAAATCATGATTATATTATTGACCAAACGAATAATTGGGGCCAATTTTCAACCTGAGTATTCTTTGGTTCAACTATTTATTAAGATCTAGAGGGGAAGAAGACCGATCCATTGGTGTGATTAGTGAATGAGATCTCAAGTTCTTCACTTTACCAATATAACTTTTTTTTTAAGAGGTTTGACAGAGGGAACTGTAACTGTTATGGTCTTATTGTCCCGAAATCGAAGAGAGAAGGAAGACAGAATAGGAGAAAGCCAGCCGTTCCGAGAACGAACATTATCCCATCAGGAGCTAGGCCCCAGGTTCAATTTCCGCCCGGTGCGGATTTTATCCTGAACGGATAATGTTCGTTCTCGATTTCGGGACGATAAGACCTTAGCAGTTGCAGTTCCCTCTATCAAAAAAACTCCTTCTTACTTCTCCAGAACTTCACGCACTCTACAAGCTCTTATTTCATTCTTCCATACCCTTTCACTTTCCAGGTGATATCGAAACAACTCTGGTCAGGGAAGGAGAGAAACTGTCCGACCTTCTGTCCATGCCTGTCAAAGATTCGTTTGGTCGTGACCTGGGTGTGAACTATGAGAATGATATTGTCAATATCAAGGAGATTTTGGGTGGGTACAGACCTAGTAAGCGGAAGACCCGTGGTCGATTCCCAAAGGAGGATTGAATTTGACTGTAGGGACATCCATCGCTGTTCCAGGCTCCAGCAGTTCAAACAACCAATTTGAACCCGCGGCCTAGCGCTTACAAGGTAGACGCACTATCAACTAAGCTAACTAGGCTGGCATAACATCATTAAGTAGGTACATACAAGCTACTGTAGGTAGTGAACTATGTACCTACATAAATATTTATAGATGTGTAAGTATGTATTTTGACAAGTAACTTTCTTTTAAAGTGTATTTATTTCAATAGCCATATTATTTTTATTTTTGTTATCCATTAATAAAGTTAGGTGGGTACGGACCTAGTAAGCGGCAGACCCGTGGTCGATTCCCAAAGGAGGATTGAATTTGACTGTAGGGACATCCATCGCTGTTCCAGGCTCCAGCAGTTCAAACAACCAAATGGAACAGAAACAAAATTTCGGTCCACTCATTATCAGGTAGACCTGATAGGTACGGCTGAAAAGGTCCGCCTATCAAGTCTCTCTGATACCTGATGAGGACTGAGGACACACACTATCACGTAGACCTGACTAATTTCGGTCCACTCATTATCAGGTAGATCTGATAGGTACGGCTGAAAAGGTCCGCCTATCAAGTCTCTCTGATACCTGATGAGGACTGAGGACACACACTATCACGTAGACCTGACACACCTGATCAGGTATGCCTGATCAGGTGTACCTGTTAGATTAAGCTTCTACGAATCTACGAATCCGCGGGATACATTTGCCGATTAAGAATTCTTCTTTACTATAGTATTTTTTATTTTATATCTTCTCCTGTCTACCTCATTGTTAGGTCTACCTGATAGTGAGTGGCTGGCCTAATCTACGAATCCGCGGGATACATTTGCGAATTAAGAATTCTTCTTTACTATAGTACCTATTTTTTATTTTATATCTTCTCCTGTCTCCCTCATCCTCAGAAATGACCTCGGCCCGCAAGTCCCTGTTCCAAGACAGCGTGGAACTGCAGCGCCTGACGCTGACTCAAGTCACCCAAACTGTACCTGTTAGGTCTACCTGATAGTGAGTGGCTGGCCTTAGATTAAGCTTCTACGAATCTACGAATCCGCGGGATACATTTGCCGATTAAGAATTCTTCTTTACTATAGTATTTTTTATTTTATATCTTCTCCTGTCTACCTCATCCTCAGAAATGACCTCGGCCCGCAAGTCCCTGTTCCAAGACAGCGTGGAACTGCAGCGCCTGACGCTGACTCAAGTCACCCATAAGTTCCTAATAAGGAACTTGGCAGAGAATGTGCTAAGCACGACCCGTCTTTCCTAAATACCATACTGGCTCAGAAAAGAAGAAGAAGAAGGAGTAAGAAAAAGAAGAGGAAGAAGAGGAGAGGAAGAAGAAGGAGGAGGAGAAGGAGGAGGAGGAGAAGGAGAAGGAGGAGTAGGATGAGAAGAAGGAGGAGGAGAAGAAGGAGAAGGAGGAAGAGAAGGAGAAGAAGGAGAAGGAGGAGGAGGAGAAGAAGAAGAAAGAGGAGGAGGAGAAGAAGAAGGAGGAGAAAAAAAGGAGTAGAAGAAGGAAGAAGAAGAAGAAGAAGAAAGCCTGAAATGGCTATTGCATTACTTCAAGACACATTCTTTTACATCCGCCTATCCGGGAACGAAAATTTTGGTCAGAAAATTTCGGTCCCGGCCGGAAATGCCGGAATGTGATCAGGGCTTTTAACGACTCAGCCACTAGACGTGATGATTGACCGAACGAAGTGAAGCTCTACGTTTTAACAACTGATTGGTAACAATGGGTAATCAATAAGGTACAAACAGGATAGGAAAAAGCCAACAATTTCGAGAATAAACCTTATCCCTTCAGGATAAAATCCGCCCCGGGCGGGAATCGAACCCGCGGCCTAGCAAGGCAGACGCGCTACCAACCAAGCTAACTAGGCTGGTGGAGAGTTCAGTTCAGTTCAGTGACCAGGAGGTCACTTCACTGGTCACTTACTGTAGTGATACGGTCACACTCTATGAGAAAGTGTCATATTTTCAGCAGAAAGTCATATTTCTATGGTTCCGAAAGAAATTTGATCCCAGAGTTGAATGGCATGTTCCACAGAGTAGGCACTAAGCAGTCTAAAGCCAGCCACTTACTATCAGGTAGGCCTTACAGGTCTAGGTAGCTGATAGTGAGTGGCTGGCCTAAGCACACACTATGACCCTAGAAAACTGTTTAAACTTGAAAATACCTAAATTTCCTAAAAAGGTACGTTTATTTCGATACCTACCTTAGAAAGTAGCTGCTAACGAAAGAACGAACCCAAGCTTTACTAGTCACAACCAAGATCATTTGGTTCGGGCAAAACAAAATCTTGATCATCCAGATCAGCCAATATCAATCATGTCTCTTTTCCCAGCCCATCTTTATTCCCGTCTCTCGGCTGACCAAATACATCGACCACTCGCAGCTACCCCAAGAATACTCGGGCCTTTGGACGTACGACCACTCTCGTTGGATAGCCAACCGAATCGAAATCGAAGAATTCGTGAAGGGGGCCGAACACGCGGTCTCCGCCACCTCAAAAGTGCAGCGTCTACATTATCACCGATCGGCATTGACTAAAACACTTTTACTCATTTTCAAGACCAAAATCTATTTACTTTTCTTCTTTTTTAAACCAAAAAGCCAGCCTGGTTGGTGACGTGTCTGGCTCGAGCAGTTAGTCATGTCCTGTGATTTAGACACGTTGGATTCCGCGCATACCACTCTCCTCCAACTCCAAACATCTCAAGAAGCAATCGGTAAGTAGTCATGCTCTTTCACCCAACAGGTTTCAACTCAAAAGTGCACCGTCTACATTATCGCCGATCGGCATCGACTAAACCACTTTTACTCATTTTCAAGACCAAAATCTATTTACTTTTCTTCTTTTTTAAACCAAAAAGCCAGCCTGGTTGGTGACGTGTCTGGCTTTATCTTTTCCTCGCTCTTCCTCCCCCCACTTTAGAGTATCTACCTACGAGCATCACTAACCTTTCCCTCGCTTTCCTCCCCCCACTTAGAGTACCTACGAGTACGGCTGTCAGCTGCTCAAGGCTGCCCTGTCCCTGCGTCAGTCCTGCAAATTCCTCGAGGACCATACTCAGTCCCTCAAGTCCTGTCTGAACAAGGCTTGGGATCAGTTGAATAGCGTGGGACAAGAACAGCTCACACGGTTACGAGTGTCGGCGGTGTTCTATCGTAACGTGAAGGAACAATGCAATCAACTGCACGAGCTCATGGACCTGGCCAAGTGTGAGTCCTTGGGTTCGAGTCGGGGCAAGGTAAGATTTTTATACCGCATTTCAGTACTTTTTTTGTGGCAGGGTTCTTCTGGAGGAGCTCTTCCACCCAACGACCGTTTTTTGTTTCACTGTGAACCATAAGATATTTCACCAGGATGTAGCCTCCGTGGCCGAGTAGGTCTCACACTACTAGGCTTGCACACAGGAGGTCCCGGGTTCCATTCCCAACGGGGTCGAACTTTTTTCGGCTCTGTACTTGGACTTCGGGGTGCACTCAGCCTTGTGAGGACAAGGCCTTGGGTTCGAGTAGGGGCAAGGTAAGATTTTTATACCGCATTCCAGCACTTTTTTTGTGGCAGGGTTCTCCTGGAGGAGCTCTTCCACCCAACGACCGTTTTTTGTTTCACTGTGAACCATAAGATATTTCACCAGGAAGTAGCCTCCGTGGCCGAGTAGGTCTCACACTACTAGGCTTGCACACCAGAGGTCCCGGGTTCCATTCCCAACGGGGTCGAACTTTTTTCGGCTCTGTACTTGGACTTCGGGGTGCACTCAGCCTTGTGAGGACAAGTGAGTAGCTACTTTAATCGAGTAGCGACCAGTGGCGGCATTACCAGTCTAAATTGATGAAAGTTAATAGTAAAGGAGGCACTTAGTAATGCTGTGATACCCACAAAAGTTGTGAAAAGGCTCTCTGCTTTACCACAAAGATTCATGATTTTGATATTTCACCAGGAAACTCTCGGAAATGTTCCCAGACTTTGTGAGTCCCTTATATCCCTTCGTTTTTTTCAGGTGAGGAAGCTACTGGCGAATCGCGAGAGACTTCTGCTGGAAATCGGTCGCATGGTGCGACTCGGCCGTCTGCTCAAGACAAGACTGCGTGAGCCTTTGTCGTCAGAAACCACGTGAGTAACCGAGAGATCCATAGTTGTTCGTCCTAAAAGGACTCATGGTAACCGAGATCCATAAATTTCTTCCTTCTGTTGTTTGACCTAAAAAGACAGGAATTAGTGTATACCGTTCCGATGAATTCAATGTGATATAGTCGCTGTCTTCACACTGTGAGTAGTATAGAAGTCCCCTCTGTGCCTTGAAGTACTGTTAAATCGCTTCCGACTGATACCGAGGTAAAAGATTTAAAAAGGAAATTATGGTTGTCGGCCTGACTTTTCAAAATACCCCCTTTCTCCCCAGGAAACGTACGGTCACTACGCGGAATTGGTGCACAAGATAGACCAGCTCACCCAGAACGGAGTCACCCTTTCCGAGGATCTCACATCTCAGCGAGACTTCATGGACTTTGTGTGTCGGAGCTTCGCCACCCGTCTCGAGAGGAGGAGAAACATTCTCATCACCTCTGCGCGGTTCTTTCGATTGGTCTCTGAGGTAAGATCAGATATTTTAAACTGAACTGAAATCCACTTCCTCACACTGGCTTTCACACTATTACACATTATCATAACAAGGGGCTCGAATTTAGAAGCAATAGGATTGTCATGAAAGATGGAATGTTGTTGCCCGAGACGAACGGAGTCTTTGATAAAGATAGTTTCCAAAACATCCCAACAGTTAAGATGGACCTTCACAAAGTTACTGAATCTTCAATCAAGTACATGCATAGTACCCAAAGGTTTTGGGCTTTCGCGGACTGTCTAAGTCTGGTCTGAATACGGTAGTAAGTTAGTTGGGGAAACCATTTTACGCTAGCAAGGCTAATCGGGTTATAGCGAGGCTATATGCTCTCCGAAAAAGAAAGTAGAACGTGTGGCGCTCACCTCGCAGAAGACGAACGGAGTCTTTGAGAAAGATAGTTTCCAAAACATGCCAACAGTTAAGATGGACCTTCACAAAGTTACTGAATCTTCAATCAAGTACATGCATAGTTCCCAAAAGTTTTGGGCTTTCGCGGACTGTCTAAGTCTAGTCTGAATACGGTAGTTGGGGAAACCATTTTACATTTTACGCTAGCAAGGCTAATCGGGTTATAGCGAGGCTATATGCTCTCCGAAAAAGAAAGTAGAACGTGTGGCGCTCACCTCGCAGATCTAAGTCTAGTCTGAATACGGTAGTAAGTGAGTTGGGGAAACCATTTTACGTTAGCAAGGCTAATCGGGTTATAGCGAGGCTATATGCTCTCCGAAAGAGAAAGTAGAACGTGTGGCGCTCACCTCGCAGCAGACGTGTTTTCTTGTGAGAGCCACAAATGTATTGTCGCAGACGGTCACTAATCTGTCGGGATCTGCTTGAATGGGATTGTATTCTACCCTCATTGTACGAGTATTAAGGAGCGCGGTAGCGCTCCGCCCCGCCAAGTCAATAAAGGTTGACCTTCTATTATACCCTCATTCTCAGAGTATTCTATTCTTTTCTCATTTTGTGTTTCAGTATTTCCAGAGCACAAGTGAAGTGTACGAGCAGTTACCTATTGCGATAACTACTAGGTATCTCCTAGTAAAACCCTAGTTCTATTTGGTGACTTTACGGTACCCTCAGAAGCACAAACAATCACTACTGCCAAGCCAAAAGTTACCAAGCACTCGCGTAACGTTGCATTAGTGGTCCGTTGGGAATTAGTGTATACCGTTCCGATGAATTCAATGTGATATAGTCGCTGTCTTCACACTGTGAGTAGTATAGAAGTCCCCTCTGTGCCTTGAAGTACTGTTAAATCGCTTCCGACTGATACCGAGGTAAAAGATTTAAAAAGGAAATTATGGTTGTCGGCCTGACTTTTCAAAATACCCCCTTTCTCCCCAGGAAACGTACGGTCACTACGCGGAATTGGTGCACAAGATAGACCAGCTCACCCAGAACGGAGTCACCCTTTCCGAGGATCTCACATCTCAGCGAGACTTCATGGACTTTGTGTGTCGGAGCTTCGCCACCCGTCTCGAGAGGAGGAGAAACATTCTCATCACCTCTGCGCGGTTCTTCCGACTGGTCTCGGAGGTAAGGGGTTCGAAATTGAGAGCAAACTGATTACCTACTGACAGTCAAGAAATACGGACCGTAATAGCCAAAAGACAATGTAGGATGCTGAAAGTGAAAAGGAGGGATTTCCAGAAGATTTCAGATCGAGTGGCCTGTCAAAGTCTGAACTTGGCAGTTGGGAAGTTGGATCAACCCCTTTGTGCACTAAGACTAATCGGGTTAAACCCCCTCTCCATCCTAGCTAAAGGAAAAACCATCTTAACCAGCTCACCACGAACCTTCTCTAAAGGTGTGTCCACACATGGTCGACGGCCGTCGCATCAAATATGTTTGGACATATTTTAAGGTCTTTTGGAGGGACCCTTTGAATGGCGAGGAGAGAAATTTTCTGTACCATGTCGGTAGCAACCTAGCTACTACTCTGTTCTATTATCTTTTGTGTTTCAGTATTTCCAGAGCACGAGTGAAGTGTACGAGCAGTTAGTCATGTCCTGTGATTTAGACACGTTGGATTCCGCGCATACCACTCTCCACCAACTCCAAACATCTCAAGAAGTGGTAAGATATCTAAGAAATACGAATATCTTGTTGAGAGACTTGGGTCCTTCAGTGATAAGGTTCTGAAAGAGAGAGAGCTAATAAAGCTCCTGATGTATGTGATGGATACAAAACAGTGGTAAACCTATTGGCAAAAAAAAAAATGTTTGGGAGTATCGGGTTCCTACCTAGTAGGTAGGTACCTAACTACCTATCCCTTAACAAGTTAAAAAACTCGTACCCAATCCTGATAAAAGCTAACCAAGAAGTTGATTATAAATAAAGAAATCACTTTTTTTCCAACAAGGGGAGGTATTCTCAAAAAGACTTCCCACTTTTCATTCACGGATCGCGAAGAAAAAATTGACTAACGATTAGGTAATGTCTGTGAAAAAGAACAATATGAGCTTTTCATTGCGGATCAAATCGGCCAAAAAGAAGACGCACCACTGATAGTACATAACACGCGGATAAAATGATATGCAGACAACTTTCTAATCCGATAAGCTTTAGATTTAATTACACGTAGGATGGTCCAATATGATTTCTGCCAAATACGGGGCTTGAACAGCATCCTTGGAGAAATCGTGCGCAGACTTCAGCATCAGGAGAGATGATGAAAGAGGAATTTACAAGTTCCTAATAAGGAACTTGGCAGAGAATGTGCTGAGCACGACCCGTCTTTCCTAAATACTATACTGGCTCAGAAAAGAAGAAGAAGAAGGAGTAAGAAAAAGAAGAGGAAGAAGACGAGAGGAAGAAGAAGAAGGAGAACGAGGAGAAGGAGAAGGAGGAGAAGAAGGAGGAGGAGGGGAAGGAGAAGGAGAAGGAGGAGGAGAAGGAGAAGGAGGAGGAGAAGGAGGAGGAGGAGAAGGAGAAGGAGGAGGAGGAAGAGGAGGAGGAGAAGGAGAAGAAGGAGGAGGAGAAGGAGAAGGAGGAGGAGAAGAAGAAGGAGGAGAAGAAGGAGGAGGAGAAGAAGAAGAAGAAGGAGGAGAAGAAAAAAAAAGAGTAGAAGAAGAAGAAAGCCTGAAATGGCTATTGCAGTACTTCAAGACACATTCTTTCACATCCGCCTATCCGGGAACGAAAATTTTGGTCAGAAAATTTCCGTCCCAGCCGGAATGTGATCAGGGCTTTTAACGACTCACAGCCACTAGACGTGATGATTGACCGAACGAAGTGAAGCTCTACGTTTTAACAACTGATTGGTAACAATGGGTAATCAATAAGGTACAAATAATTTTAAAATACTAGCTAAATAGAAGACAATAGGTGGTTAGATGCACACCTAATAGAATCTACTTATAGCTATAGTTTAAATTTAAACAATGATATAGGTTATATTTAGAAGAACGTACCTACTGTTTATTTTACAACTGCTATATAGGTACCTAGAGGAGGTACCTATTTACCTATACGTGGATTATCCAGCCTAAGTATTATAGGTAATTAGATACCTATAATGTAGTTTAAATTTAAACAATGATATAGGCTATATTTAGAAGAACCTACTGTTTATTTCACAATTTCTATATAGGTACCTAGAGGAGGTACCTATTTACCTATACGTGGATTATCCAGCCTAAGTATTATAGGTAATTAGATACCTACTTGTAGTACTTGTGGCTATAAATAGATAAATAATAATAAATATTGCCTACAGTAGATACGTAGGACGTAGGTAGCCACACCAGAACAATCACAATTTTATTGCTATTAGAAGAATAGTTATACCTACCTACTCAGTACCTGCTACTTAAATAGGTACCTATAGGTACAGGGTGTTTCACCTGAGACTCCCCCATAAAATCCGTAACTCCTTAACTGTAAGTTGGACAATCTTAAAAGTGGCACGAATTGATTTTTCGTCAAATAATGTTACATAGGTATATATAATTATGAGAGAATGCTTAGTGGACCCGAAAAGTGTACCGGGGACTTTTATGGGGACAAAAAAAAAACTGATTTTAAGGGATATAATTTCCAATCAGGCTCTTTTAGGTTGAACACCCTGCATATACAAACATTATAGTAGTAAGTAGTTACATTGTGAATATCTATACTTTCTTATCTACTGTTGAGGTAAACAATAGATAGACACTCATTAAGCTTTATTATTGAATTGTTTTCGTCACTGCAGAGAGGATATTGATAAAACCTCAGTCATTAGAAAGGATTATTGACAAACCGCAGAGCGGTATTGGTAAGCGTAAAAATAAAACAATGACTCTACGGTAAAGACTCTGGTGTACAGTAATCTATAGTCGTCAAGTTGCAAGTTGCACACTTGCTGGAAATTAAATCCACCATCTACCTAAATACTACCAGTAGGTAACCATCAAACCATCAGTAGTGCAGTCTAGGGGTTTCCACTTTCCAGTCCTCTCGGCGAACGGACTAGAAATCCTATTTAATATAAAGGTGCTACAAACCAAACTAACTATGCTGGTAGTTCGATGCGAAACTTGGTCTTTAAATGTAAGAATGTGTCTCCACCTAGTTGATCGATGTTGACTGAACCATCCACACTGCCTCGACAACATAGATTCACATCGTCAATTGACGGCCGGTCGACCAAGTTTGGACACATCTTTAGATTTGTAACCGCGCCATAAATCCTCACTGCTTGGCTCGGCGAAGCGCTGCTCTGTAACTGAAACACAAATCTTCTTTCGCGAAACCCAGTCAAAATCAAAATCCGTAGTATCCTGTATCCTGTTTGCTTCTTAATTTATTGCAACTTCACCTCAGGATCTGCATTGTGCATACTTGGCATCTGCAACACAGCATCTCTTGTTTTCTAATCGTTCGAAAACAGGTGAGGAAGCTACTGGCGAATCGCGAGAGACTTCTGCTGGAAATCGGTCGCATGGTGCGACTCGGCCGTATCGGAAGAGTTATGAATATAGGTGAGGAACATACACACAAAACAAACCTGAGGCTTAGGTGTAGGGGCAAACAGCCCTAAAGGATGGGTTAAGCTTCTACAAATCTAGGTGATTAAAGTTCAGCCATCATACAGAATAGAATATTATCCTGCTCGAATGAGACTAAAAAGTCCCTTTCCCCCAGTTAGACTGCTGTTCTCGTGTATTTTATGGGTTTAACCTTTAACAACATAATACAATACCTGATGTTTACAACAAAATCCCTTATTTAATTAGCCCTGCCCATCACCATTGTGTTCTCCCAGTTCTTGAAGAATCAAATGGTGAAATGGACCGTGTTTTTTCATTGTTCCCAAATCTGTTTATTCCCTATAATATGTCAAACTATGTAAGACTTTTAGACTGCGGAGGTAAAGGGACTTTGCTGTCCTATCCCAAGAGGATAAACAAGGTACCTATATTCTATTGAATCCTACTCTATTCGCAGGCGAGACCATCACACAAAGACTGAACAATCTGAGCGGTCAGGACCAGAAGGATACCAAGGATAGACTGGAAAGACTAATGCATGTGGTGAGAGGAAAGCTCACGTCCGTGGAAGATTCGTGGCTAGATCTGCACAGGAATATCATAGATGCCAAAGTAAGTGATCCTGGACTCATGAGATTTAATATTAGATCAACATAGGCGTGCTCACGGACATTGGTCAGGCGCACTGCTCTGCGTTCAAATCCTAAATCCTACCTTGGATTCCTAGGTTTCACCGCCTGCTCCGCATTGTTTGGCAATTTTTGCTTGCAGCCATTTCCACAAATATTGGAGTAAAACCTCCTATCCGTAGAATTTTGATGTCTTCATGGAATTCTATTCTCCTAATTTCAGGAAGTGGAAGCTTTGGAAGATGGCGTGCGTCGAGTGACAGACTGGATTCTGGGGGCTGGAGAAAGCATGCTGATTGGTCAACAGGACGTTGGTTACGATATATCCTCCGCTGAAGATTTGAGACAGGCTCACAATTCTGTAGAACTCCAGTGCAGGGTAAGTAGGGAAACTTATGCCATACGGCAGAAGCCAGAATCACGTGATTAGTGGCCGGAGAGTCGCTCATTCATTTACCAAAAGTTACCAAGCACTCGCGTAACGTTGCTTTAGTGGTCCGTTGGGAATTAGTGTATACCTTTCCGATGAATTCAGTGTGATATAGTCGCTGCCTTCACACTGTGAGTAGTATAGAAGCCCCCTCTGTGCCTTGAAGTAATGTTAAATCGCTTCCGACTGATACCGAGGTAAAAGATTTAAAAAGGAAAGTATGGTTGTCGGCCTGACTTTTCAAAATACCCCTTTTCTCCCCAGGAAACGTACGGTCACTACGCGGAGTTGGTGCACAAGATAGACCAGCTCACCCAGAACGGAGTCACCCTTTCCGAGGATCTCACATCTCAGCGAGACTTCATGGACTTTGTGTAAGTCACCCACATCTACAGCTACGAGAAGGATGCTGCGCAGGCGCTCCAATGGCTGGAAGATCTCTACAAGGTGATGTGCAAACACCACGCGCATGTCGGCTGTACCGAGCAGGAGATTCAGGTGCAGAAGGAGCAGCACCAGGTGCTGCAGGAGACGGCTAAGGTGAGCCTCTAATTGCTGACTGAACTATCTGAAATTTTAGGAACACTAATTGCTACGAAATCATGATTATATTATTCACCAAACGAATAAATGGGGCCAATTTTCAACCTGAATATTCTTTGGTTCAACTGTTTATTAAGATCTAGAGGGGAAGAGGACCGATCCATTGGTGTGATTAGTGAATGAGATCTTTAGTTCTTCACTTTACCAATATAACATCGTTTTTTTTTTTTTTTAAGATTTTTGACAGAGGGAACTGTAACTGCTATGGTCTCGATGTTCTAGGACTAGGAAACAGCTATGATGAGAAAGTTGAGAAAACGGGCAAAGTGGGAATCTCTGATTACTCAATTGTTGATGAATTAGCACTAGGGGCTGCTGAGAATCCAATTACTGATTGAATTCTAAAATAATTGATTCTAGGTGCTGCTGAATAGATACTTATAAGGGGAAATCTAATTGCTAATTGACATATAGAAAAGATCATAGTCCCAAAAATCCAAAAGGACCACTTTGTTACCGCTTGGGAGCATTGTTTCCTTATCGACTTCTCCCTTTTGGGCGCATCACTAATTTAGTTCCTCGCTCTGCCTCCCCTCTGCTTGGGACTTACTTACTTCCCGTGTCCGTAAATGTCACCAACTTTAGATGATTTGCTTTCTCGCTTGCAAGTGCCAGGTCATCCGGAGTGCATGTTTGCTCTAGTTTCTGCTTGGGAGTATTTTTGCCTTATCGACTTGTGGCTTTTGAGCGCATCACTTATCTTTTCCTCGCTCTTCCTCCCCCACTTTAGAGTACCTACCTACGAGTACAGCATCACTAACCTTTCCCTCGCTCTCCTCCCCCCCACTTAGAGTACCTACGAGTACGGCTGTCAGCTGCTCAAGGCTGCCCTGTCCCTGCGTCAGTCCTGCAAATTCCTCGAGGACCTGTCGAAGATTCGTGGCTAGATCTGCACAGGAATATCATAGATGCCAAAGTAAGTGATCAGGGGCAACCATTTGCCTATAGCTGGACAAAGGTTTATGGATGCCTCAGTAACTTTGTGAGGCTTTCTTCCTCTCATTCTTCTACTCAGCTGTTCTATCCTGGACTTTGTACATTTAACATTTAGGTAGGTAATATTAGATCAGTCCAGTGACGTATATGTATGTTTTTGAGAAATCCCCGCTAAGTTTCGCCAGGGGGTGAGTCTGGGTCAATAGATTGACGAGGGACAGGGGTGGGGGGTGATCTAAATAATGGACATTTTGGGCCCCTGAATGTGTCCCTGTGGGGCCCTTAATCGCCCGGGGAAAAAAAAGCTTCCTTTTGTAGCGGTTTAATGGAAGGAACCCGTCCGTCCATTCTCTCAGAGGTCTCTCCGTCCCGAAATCTAAGAGAGAAGAAGCACAGGATTCCTAAAGCCAGCCGTTCCCAGAGCGAACCTTATCAGTTGAGGGTGAAGTTCGCCTCAGGCGGGAATCAAACCCGCTGTAACTTCCAAGGTCTTACTGTCCCGAAAGAGAGAAGGAAGACAGGATAGGAGAAAGCCAGCCGTTTCCGTTCAGGATAATATCCGCCCCAGGCGGGAATCGGACCCGCAACCTGGCGCTTACAAGGTAGACACACTACCCTCCAAGCTAACTTGGTTGGCTCTTATGTTTTACTTTCACAGGATAGACGACATGAATGAAACTGCAGTTGAAGCCATCAGTAAGGAAGACAGGATAGGAGAAAGCCAGCCGTTTCCGTTCAGGATAATATCCGCAGGCGGGAATCGGACCCGCGACCTGGCGCTTACAAGGTAGACACGCTACCCTCCAAACTAACTTGGTTGGCTCTTATGTTTTACTTTCACAGGATAGACGACATGAATGAAACTGCAGTTGAAGCCATCAGTGAGAAGTTAGCCGCCCAGGCCCCAGGCAGGAATCGGACCCGCGATCTGGCGCTTACAAAGTAGACTCACTACCCTCCAAGCTAACTTGGTTGGCTCTTATGTTTTACTTTCACAGGATAGACGACATGAATGAAACTGCAGTTGAAGCCATCAGTCCGTTCAGGATAATATCCGCCCCAGGCGGGAATCGGACCCGCGGCCTGGCGCTTACAAGGTAGACTCACTACCCTCCAAGCTAACTTGTTTGGCTCTTGTGTTTTACTTTCACAGGATAGACGACATGAATGAAACTGCAGTTGAAGCCATCAGTGAGAAGTTAGCCGAAATCGCACTACTTGCTGAATCCCTGGACAAAATACTTTGCACCAATGACGTCATCAAAACTCAAGAGAAGGGATCTGAAATATCTGTAAGTATTGCAATAACTACTAGGTATCTCCTAGTAAAACCCTAGTTCTATTTGGTGACTTTGCGGTACCCTCAGAAGCACAAACAATCACTACTGCCAAACTTCATGACGGTCGGGCTGACCACTCTTTTGAGAGTTATCGCATAACCAACAGACAAAATGAATTTAAAACTGCCAAAGTATAAAACTCCGAACTCGCTTCGTCCATTCTTCAATTTCCAGGAATGGTACAGTGATTCGACCAGCAAGGTGGACAAGGCCACAGGAGCTTCCACCGATCTGGACGAATGACGGTCGGGCTGACCACTCTTTTGAGAGTTATCGCATAACCAACAGACAAAATGAATTTAAAACTGCCAAAGTAAAAAAGTTCGAACTCACTTCGTCCATTCTTCAATTTCCAGGAATGGTACAGTGATTCGACCAGCAAGGTGGACAAGGCCACAGGAGCTTCCACCGATCTGGACCTTCGTCCATTCTTCAATTTCCAGGAATGGTACAGTGATTCGACCAGCAAGGTGGACAAGGCCACAGGAGCTTCCACCGATCTGGACGAACCTTCCGAGCCTACAACATCGTCCAAGGCAGATTCACACCAAGCACCGCCCATTGCCCCTCCCCCTTTCTCAGTCGCTTCTCCCGATTCGTCTACATTTACAGAGTCTCCTCCCACTTTCCCCTTAGCTCCGCCTTCTTTTACAACTCCCTTAACAAAAGCGTCGCCTATTTCAGAGCCTGCATCTTCTTTTTCAAAAACCACGCCCACTTTTTCGGAAGACCAATCCACGTTCCCTCTCGATCCTCCTTCTTTCTCAGAGTCTCTCCCCTCTTTCTCACTAACTCCTCCTTCTTTTCCCAAAAGCGTCGCCTACTTCAGAGCCTGCATCTTCTTTTTCAAAAACCACGCCCACATTTTCGGAAGACCAATCCACGTTCCCTCTCGATCCTCCTTCTTTCTCAGAGTCTCTCCCCTCTTTCTCACTAACTCCTCCTTCTTTTCCCCCGCCCACTTACACAACCCCTCCTTTCCCGACCCCTCCGGCTTTCTCCAAGCCGGAAGACTTTCTGGTATCCCCTGAGCGAACCTCAACGCCTCGATCGCGAAGTTCTTCGTTCCATACGGCCTCTGAAGGAGAGGCTGCTTCGCCCTGGTGGGAAATGGACCCGGCCTCGGACGGTGACAATGAGGTTGGCCCCGCCTCTGCCACTACCACCGAAGTGTCCGATGTAAGTTAAGAGTTGATTTTAGGTTGAATCTACTTTTTTAAAAAAGATGTTTGATAGAGTTAACTGTTAGGTCTTATCGTCCCGAAATCGAAGAGAGAAGGAAGACAGGATGGGCGAAAGCCAGCCGTTCGGAGAACGATTATTATCCGTTCAGGATAAAATCTTCACCGGGCGGGAATCGAACCCACGACCTAGCGCTTACAAGGTAGATGCGCTACCAACCAAGCTAACTACTAACTAGGCTGACAAAACTACTTTTATTCACCGGAGAAATACGAATTAGAAAACACGATAGGATAGGTACATGGGGGTATTTTTGTTTTCAGCTTTAAAATAATGAGCGATCATCTTCTTTGACCAATTCCAGGAATCTCCCCACCATTCCCAGAGTGTCAACTTTTTTAAAAGAGATGTTTGATAGAGTTACTTGTTAGGTCTTATCGTCCCGAAATCGAAGAGAGAAGGAAGACAGGATGGGCAAAAGCCAGCCGTTCGGAGAACGATTATTATCAGTTCAGGATAAAATCTTCACCGGGCGGGAATCGAACCCACGACCTAGCGCTTACAAGGTAGATGCGCTACCAACAACCAAGCTAACTACTAACTAGGCTGGCAAAACTACTTTTATTCACCGGAGAAATACGAATTAGAAAACACGATAGGATAGGTACAGGGGGTAATTTTGTTTTCAGCTTTAAAATAATGAGCGATCATCTTCTTTGACCAATTCCAGGAATCTCCCCACCATTCCCAGAGTGTCGCTGACACTGCCAGTACAACAGGGGAAGTAAACAACAACACAATCGACGCCAGCGACAACAAATCATCGCACACGTCTCCCTCCAGCAAATGTTCAGATCTCGGTGACTCAGTTCTGTCGCCTAGCAACGCCAGCACCATTCTGAGTTCGACACTGCACGAGGAACTCACCACGGACTTTTCCGAAAGCGCTTCGTGCGATTTCCAAAGTCTCCCGATCGACTTTGGCGCGAATTCGACAGACTTCGGAAATCAGTCGGTCGATTTCGGAAATCAGTCGACTCTATTCGAGTCTACGAGCGTGTCGACCAATAGCTCTTCGAATTTCTGTGAGAGCCAATCAACGTCTAGTTCGGGGTTTCACGAGAGCAGTACGATCTCGATGAGTAATTCCAGCTGTTTGGAAACGTCTTCAGGTCCCGGGGGTTCGGGATTTCAGCAACTGACGAAGCAGGCGTTGACGGGCGTGTTTTAAAAGGGGTTCCATTTAGGGCTCCTGAAATTTTATTTATTTATTTATTTTTTTTTTTTAAGAGGTTTGACAGAGGGAACTGTAACTGCTATGGTCTTATCGTCCCGAAATCGAAGAGAGAAGGAAGACAGGATAGGAAAAAGCCAGCCGTTCCGAGAACGAACATTATCCCATCAGCTTAGTTGGTAGGATAAAATCCGCCCGGGCGGATTTTATCCTACCAACTAAGCTAACTAGGCTGGCAAAAAAGATCTTTTATTTTCACTGCCCTGACGCAAAGACCAGTCCCTATAATATTTGGTTCATCTACTACACCTCAAAGTTTCCATTATTTTCCCTCAAGTCAAACCATTTTTTTTTTATCAAACAATGTAAAACAAATTCAAACAATACCAACTTGGTAAAACTCTCACCCTGCCTCCTCCCCTGATAACGAACGTGTGAAGTGCTGAAGTTCAGTAGAATCATTTCAGCTAAGGTTACACTTCTTGCTGATAGTCAAACTCAGTCCAGCTTTAGTCCAGATTGATTGACCCGAAGAAGAGAGTTGTGATTCTGAGTTGTGGTAATTTTGAGTTGTGACTAGTTCGGAAGAAAATTAGGACTTTATCTGTGTGTTGTGCCGTCGTTAATGGTCGATTATGCCGCTGCAAAAGGTGAGTGAGAGTGCCTTTTCTGGGATTTTTACTTTTTTATAGTTCTTTAGTGTGCTGTGTCGTTTTGGCAAGCCAAACTTTGGGCAGTTCGTCACGTCAATACATTTTTATTGACTAGGTATTTCTCTTCAAAGTAATTAGAAAGTATTGCAATCGGTCCAAATTTTCAAAATCGGGAAATGGGTGGAAAAATTCATTTTAGGGTCCCCTGATTCCGAAAAAGTGGTTTTTATCCAAATGGTCTGTCTGTACGTTTGTGCTTTTAAACTTTCTTTTTTTTCTCTTTTCCATGTTAGGTACATTTTCTTATTTGGTGTTGGACGTTGGTGTGTAAAGCCGAATTTAATAATTATAGGGGAAAAACGGTAATTTTTCGTAATACATAGTCAAAAGTGACAGTGCTTCATTTTGAGTAGGTATTTTGTTATTAAGATATTTTGAGAAAAAACAAGCTGGGTCCGTCCCTCCGGGAATTTTTTAGCCCGTAGTTTATTCGATCATGGTTAAAGAATACCTTTGTACCTACCTAATTTGTTTAATATCCAGTTTATGATCATTATTGATTTGATTTTTTGATTTTACTTTCATGTAATGATTTAAAATCAAGACTAGAGCCCGTTCTCCCTTTATTCCCAATATAATGTTTAAGTCACCCATCCATTTATTGGCCTTTCTCGGCGTAGCTTAACATAGGTGACGCTAAAACCGGTCTTAAATGATCGACTGAAGTGTTACCTAAAACTTTCTCGCTTTGAGTTCATAGGTCGTCGCGAAAAATTTCAAGATTAGAGCTCATTTGTGTGAGAAAATGTGAAAAAAAAAAATCCCAAAAACAAAATCATTGAATAGGTACACAAAACGTTAAAAGGTGAAAAACATAAATTAAAAGAGATATCACAACACATTCAATATGGGTTAAATAATTAAATGAGATTAATTGAAAATCATAAAAAAAAATATTTCAATTAAAATAAATTAAATCAAGGTGCCTAGGCTACCTACTTACATGATATGATAAACAAAGCGGGGTATGTGCAAAGCAGCAAGGATTAAAAAAATAAATTGACCTACCTAATTGTCAAGTGTGACTTTTTTTTCTAGGTCTCATTATCTATTAAATACTTGGAATGGAAATTAAAATAAACAAAAAGGCAGAATTTGTTTGCTGATATAATGAGAGTGCTTCTTAAAAGTTTCTTTTCCTTTGGAATATGGCACACTTAAGTTTGTACTGTAACCATTTTTTGATATTTGAAGCTATGTTTAAAGTATTAAAAAATATTCATCAGTACCTGTTTGAAAAGGACCTAATAAGGAATCCATGTTCCAATCATAAAAAGTGCACAGATCTACTAAGAACTATCCCTAACTGTAGTATACAAAAAAATCCTGATTTAAAACCTGCAAGGTTACCTACTTTACAAGAGGCAGTGAGGTTCCATTCTTTGATCAAAGGTTGGTAAACCATTCTTCAGATTACTTGGTACCTGTAGAACCAAACCCTCCAGCTCCCCGTTCTGTGTTATTCAAATTGGTAACTTCCTGAAGGACAGGGTATTCAATACGCTGACAGATAAGTTGGGCAATACGGTCACCTTTGTTCACTTTGAAGTCTTGATCAGAATGATTGAACAGAACTACACCTACATTGCCTCGGTAATCTTCATCAATGACACCAGCACCAACATCAATGTGATTCTTCCATGCTAGACCAGAGCGACCAGTGAGTACCAAAGTTATGACTTTAATAACACAAAGAAACTGCATTTACAATTTATCTGATTCACAGAAGCCATCAGTAATAACTCGGTGGTAACTATATTCGGATCTGATACATTTACAATTTCTTATCTGATTCACAGAAGCCATCAGTAATAACTCGGTGGTAACTATATTCGGATCTGATCTGGTACAACTCGTATCCTGCCAATCATTATTTATCTGATTCACAGAAGCCATCAGTAATAACTCGGTGGTAACTATATTCGGATCTGATCTGGTACAACTCGTATCCTGCCAATCATTCCTGACGTCCAAAGCTAAACATCTCATGCTGAACGTACGTAATACCCATGTAATTTTAGTTATTAATGCCAGTGAGTTCTCTTATGCTCTTAAGAGCCTTCAGCATACGGCCACAGAAGTGGGTCAGTCTAATTAGATTTTTGCACGCCAACCTCATTGGTGTAGTGCCAATCATTCCTGACGTCCAAAGCTAAACATCTCATGCTGAACGTACGTAATACCCATGTAATTTTAGTTATTAATATATTAATGCCAGTGAGTGCTCTTATGCTCTTAAGAGCCTTCAGCATACGGCCACAGAAGTGGGTCATTCTAATTAGATTTTTACACGCCAACCTCATTGGTGTAGTGGTTAGCGCGGACTTGCGGAGGTCTTCAGTTTTGAGGTTTGGTGGTTCGAGTCCAAGGTAAATGATAAAATTTATTGTGGTGTATTCAGTGTAGAACGACATCGAACAATAGGCCGGTTTAGGCCTTTGTGGGCTCTGTAAGGGATCTTTTTCCGAATGTCCCGCCATTCCCAGACCTAATAGTAATGAAACAAACGAAAAGAAATAATAATAATAGTGCTTATTTATACTGCTCGCATAGGACTGAAAAGTCCCTTTACTCCCTGAACCCCTGTCAGATCAAGCTAAAGGAAATAATAATAATAGTGCTTATTTATACTGCTCGCAAAGGACTGAAAAGTCCCTTTACTCCAGCAGTAGGCTACTACTATTATTGTGGTACGACAAAACTTTCGTTTTCACTGTTTCTGAGTTCCCTCTATCAATCCACACTACCCATTACCTACTTATTTATTTTTTTCCCTTTCTTGTTTTCTACAGAATTTTCTGCAGAGCAAAGTCCTGTGGTGAAACACCAGATCAAGACGTGTGTAGAGTTATCCTATCAAATCCTGTACAAAGTGAAACAGGATAAACACTTGCAGTTCTTACAGAGGGAAGGCATTTATGAAGCTCTGGTCTTGCAACTTAAAACATCGAGTAAGTATCCATGAACCCATGAGAACGTCTAATGAACCAAAAATATCAAGTAAGAAAAGTAAAAAAAAAAGAAAAAATCATAAAGCCAGCAGCAAAAGCATATTGAATGTACCAGTTCCCAATGGCTGAAATCAAGCAACGCTGCGCTTGGTTTGGTATCTAGATGGATGACCATATGGCAATCACGTGCTGCTGACTTTTTCCGGCTCAAATTCAGGTTGGGTGAATGTGATCAGACAGGTGCTCTGCAGATAGCTTGTCAGCAAATGCCAGGTAAACTCCCGTTACTAAAGACTTTAAAGTGACGTGAACCCCTGACTTAAAACATCGAGTAAGTATCCATGAACCCATGAGAACGTCTAATGAACCAAAAATATCAAGGAAGAAACATAAAAAAAGAGAAAATCTCATAAAGCCAGCAGCAAAAGCATATTGACTGTACCAGTTCCCAATGGCTGAAATCGAGCAACGCTGCACTTGGTTGGTATCTAGATGGATGACCATATGGCAATCACGTGCTGCTGACTTTTTCCGGCTCAAATTCAGGTTGGGTGAATGTGATCAGACAGCCTAAGCCAACTAGGCTGGCATAACATCATTAAGTAGGTACTGTAGGTAGTGAACTATGTACCTACATAAATATTTATAGATGTGTATGTATTTTGACAAGTAACTTTCTTTTAAAGTGTATTTATTTCAATAGCCATATTATTTTTATTTTTGTTATCCATTAATAAAGTTTTGTTTATTTTTTTGACTTGACATTTACTTCTATGGAATTTGTATATAGCATCTTTACAGCAACCCTTTCTAGCTTTCACCCCCTTGGATCTTATTGGACTTTTATACCAAGCAGACCTCACGAGGATGAGTCAACCCCGAAATACCTAAATCTATGATTAAAAAAGAAGAAGAAAAAGTAAACTGTTTTCCCTTAAGGGTAAATTCCCATCTAGCATTGATTGGTATGTACCTGCCTAATAATGTTTCATGGGAAAAAGTAAAGAAAATGACAAAAATAAAAAATATGTTTTTGTAGAAAAACAAGGAACATTGAACATTTTATTTGTTTCTAAAAAAGAGAAAAAACAAAATCATTGAATAGGTACACAAAACGTTAAAAGGTGAAAAACATAAATTAAAAGAGATATCACAACACATTCAATATGGGTTAAATAATTAAATGAGATTAATTGAAAATCATAAAAAAAAAGATTTGAACTCTAGCTTTAGCCGGGCCAAAACCAGCCCGTGCCCTCCCCCGGCAGACAAGATGAAATCCCCTGGCCAGTCGCCGAGAAATACAGGGGTGGATGTGAGGAGTGTTACCCCGGTCGTGGAGGTGGAGAGTCATGTTGGATCCACCCTGAATAATTTGGTGGGCGAGCGATTGCTTCAGTTGAGACATTGTGGAGGTAAGTAAATCTTCTTCGTCTTAGTCCTAGCCATTTCCTACAGGGTCGGCGCGGCATTAGGTAAGTAAATACCTTTAGAAGTTTAATGCTAGCCACTCACGCTCAGATCAGCGGAACGTATGTGGCGGAACAAGCTTCAGTCCGCGATCTGGTAGACTTAAGTCTGACGGACCTAGATCTGGGTGTCTGATAGACTTAGGTCTGACGGACCTAGGTCTGGGTGTCTGATAGACTTAGGTCTGACGGACCTAGGTCTGGGTGTGTCAGACGGTCTGATCGTCAGTGGCGGGCATAAATGAGGAACTGTACTGAGCTCTTATCGTCCCGAAATCGAAGAGAGAAGGATAGTGGTCCCTTAAGAACTGGTGCATTTAGCATACTATCGACGCTCCCCAGGTTGTGGGTACCTACTGTGGGATGAAATTGAGATTTTGTAAAGTGTTAGGTTAGGTCATATAGCAGCCCGGCATATTAAATGTTAAAATTTCTTATCTGATTGGTCAGCTCCCATGGCGTAGTGGTCACTGCGCTCGCCTTGCACGCGGGAGACCCGGGTTCGATTCCCGGCGGGGTCAAGAAACTGATCAAATTATATTTTTAAAAGTTAGAACTTGGGCATACATTTATTTATTTACTTAACATCGTGTGGAATAGTCTAGCATTGTAGGGACCACTTATCAGATGGGTGATGTTGTCTCAGGGCACTATTCTAAGTAGATACCAGGTTTCTAGTCTCTATTTTCTGTAACATGAGTTTAATGTTTTATTCTTAGCTGCCTTTTCTTTAATGCTATAATTTGGATTCTTGTGTTTTTTAGACGAAACAGACATTCCTACACACATAGATATCCTTCAATTATTAAAACTACTAGTTACCGAAATATCCAACCAGGTAAGACTCTATTTTGTATTTAATTTTATTTATTTACAATCCCTACTTATCGTAGGCTCGTAATTTTATTTTATGTTCTCAGAAATTACCTACCTACCAGGGCAGGGAGGAAAAATCTACCAAGTATACGTACGAGCTTTTTTTCTAATGGAAAAACTCAATTGATTGCTACGCCGATGAAGGTATCAACTGTTTTGTTGGAACATTTTTCGTATTTTCCAATAACTATAACGTTTACGAAATTTTCCAAGAAAAAAAAGTGACCTCTAAGGCATTTTGGTACTTATTTGTTTAACAGCCTTTTATTTCAGGATCATTTAACTTAATATTGTGTGTATGTTTTGGGTTTGTTTCAGTTTAGAACAAAATCCTACAACGGGGTACTGCTGAGTATAGCCCATTTGATTTTGCAAATATTCCACCAAAAAGTTACCATACCGGAAAACACGTAAGTTAAATTTAACATAAATATACATATGGAAATGTATATTTACATATGGAAATGTATATCCCTAATCTACCGAGAAAGGCCGCTGTTGCTCATTTTCGACTGCTCACTGGGCATGACTGTTTGGCTGAACATCTCCACCGCTTTGCCGGCCCGTTGATTGGCCACAGAGGTAATCGGGACTGGAGACCGCGGTAAAAATTTGAATTTGAAAAGTTTTTTGATTTCATTCATTTTTTCATTTTGGATTTTTGGCACTTTAGGATAAAAAATTTGGAAAATTTATTGAACATACAGACATACATCACTTTCCAAGTTTCCGTTAATACTCAAAAGCTAGTTAAAGTTCCAACCTTTATTATACCTAATACTATCAAATATCTATATCTTCATATATTGCTCCCCACAAGTGGTACCCTTTGTCATCTTGGCAGCCTGCTGGTGAGCAGGAAGGCGGCTGTTCCAGCATTTCTCTCTTTACGTCTGACTGTAACAACAACGCTTGAGTTTCATGTGGGACATGAATCCTACCGTAAGAGCGATTCTGGTGAAATTGATTCTGTACGCAAAAGGTTAAATATTATATAAATTTATTTTTTGAAGAAAAACGTTTTTTGGCTCTCCTGAAAAAAAAACATGGTTTGTGGGTTGGTTAGTCCTAAATTTTGGACAAAAAAAGCTTCCTTTTGTAGCGGTTTAATGGAAGGAACCCGTCCGTCCATTCTCTCAGAGGTCTCTCCGTCCCGAAATCTAAGAGAAGAAGCACAGGATTCCTAAAGCCAGCCGTTCCCAGAGCGAACCTTATCAGTTGAGGGTGAAGTTCGCCTCAGGCGGGAATCAAGCCAGTGGCGGCATTACCAGTGTAAATTGATGAAAATTAATAGTAAAGGAGGCACTTTTAGTAATGCTATGATACCAACAAAAATTGTGAAAAGGCTCTCCGCTTTACCACAAAGATTCATGATTTTGATATTTCACCAGGAAACTCTCGGAAATGTTCCTATACTTTGTGAGTCCCTTATATCCCTTCGTTTTTTTCAGGTGAGGAAGCTACTGGCGAATCGCGAGAGACTTCTGCTGGAAATCGGTCGCATGGTGCGACTCGGCCGTCTGCTCAAGACAAGACTGCGTGAGCCTTTGTCGTCAGAAACCACGTGAGTAACCGAGAGATCCATAGTTGTTCGTCCTAAAAGGACTCATGGTAACCGAGATCCATAAATTTCTTCCTTCTGTTGTTTGACCTAAAAAGACACAAACATGGTTTCGGCTGAGTACTGCTGAGGATACCCTGGGCAGTACCGCGGATGTTTTCGGAGCCACCAAACAGCTGGGGCAGAAAATTATGAACATAGGTGAGGAAAGTTAAGGTGGCATACAGAGTGCTTTTTTTATTTTTTTATGACGTCAAAGGAAACCCTTGGCACTGTGTTAACCCTCAGTGGTAAAACCGACCATTAATGTCACTGTACATACTGCTAAGGTTGTTAGTAAGGGGAAACCCTCCATTCGGCTACAAACTACCCGCCTGAAAAGTCCTTGACTTGTTTATTCTCAGGCGAGACCATCACACAAAGACTGAACAATCTGAGCGGTCAGGACCAGAAGGATACCAAGGATAGACTGGAAAGACTAATGCATGTAACCAGAGCGGGGTGCAATGCGACCGTAACATCCTGAAACAAGGCAATTGGATATCAATTAATCTATGTGTTACTCTGCCCAAATGCTCATTTACTTGGTCATGGCTAGCCTAAATTTTGCCATCACACTGTTTTTGGACTGTCTGACAGACCTAAGTCTGGAACGCATATGGGGAGAAAGCTTCTGACTTGGGTATCCCAGATGGTCTGAGCATGAGTGGATGGGTAAAGGCCAGGGACACCATGTGCTACTATTTCAAGGTACACCTAACCTCACAAAAACACGTTTTAGTAATTAGTTGAGGGTGTAGTAGTAATGGCAATGAACTAATGATGTTGCATGATGAAACATTCACAGTGTATTCCATAGAATAAAACTTACCAGGGGGTAATTCAATGGAAATGTCAGTCTTGATCAACTCCTTCCCTCGGGCAGGTACAACATAATCGTAAGCACTCCTCAGATCGTATCCAGCCGCTTTATCGGATCCTTTGTGGGGAGCAAAAGCATTTTCGGACACTTTGGAGAACTTGAGAACAGCAGTTTCGTTTGCGACAGCCATCATTCTTTTGTTGAAATGTCAGTCTTGATCAACTCCTTCCCTCGGGCAGGCACAACATAATCGTAAGCACTCCTCAGATCGTATCCAGCCGCTTTATCCGATCCCTTGTGGGGAGCAAAAGCATTTTCGGACACTTTGGAGAACTTGAGAACAGCAGTTTCGTTTGCGACAGCCATCATTCTTTTGTAAAGGAAATTGAACACGAGGAAACTTATTGAGAACCGGGAACTCTTCTTCATTCAACTGAGTTCGTTGACACTGAGAATGAGAACAATGTTTTATAAGCGGTTCGGTTAACCGAATTACCGCTCGAGTTTAAAATTTCAAGAGGGGAACGATCTTTTCATTCACAACAATGTTTTATAAGCGGTTCGGTTAACCGAATTACCGCTCGAGTTTAAAATTTCAAGAGGGGAACGATCTTTTCATTCACAAAAACCGCCGGGAAAAATCTTTGTTAGATTTTGAAATATTTGAATTTTTGCCGCTCAAATTCGGCCCGTTGATTGGCCACAGAGGTAATCGGGACTGGAGACCGCGGTAAAAATTTGAATTTGAAAAGTTTTTTGATTTAAATCATTTTGGCATTTTTGGCACTTTAGGATAAAAAATTTGGAAAATCAAAATTTGTGGATTTTGAACTGTAGATTTTCATTGAAGTGCAGTTATTTCGTTCTTAATGAGTACCTACTCATCTACTTATCTTCTCCATCGATTTGTAACTTGATCTTCATCACAAAGTCATTGTAATCAAGTGTAAAACCAAAACTTTGATATCCCATTCTTGGTGAGTTATAGGTAAGTTTACTGGTAATGATAAAATCAAATCCTTCTATAGTCCACATTTATTTTTTATTACCGCACTTCTTTTCTTTATCAACAACTGCCAGACAGTATTGCTCTTGACATAATCCAGATGATAATTTATTGTTAGTTCATTTATCTATCAGATACCTAATGTATTTATTTTTGCAGAGCCAAAGTGTTCCAAAGACACCCCTTACCCAGTATGAACCAGAACATCTTTCCTCCACCCAAGAAGCCTCGGCTAGACATTCAGTATGGAGGCTCGTCACAAGTCCCTGCCACTACCTACTTTTACAACTCCCTTACCAAAAGCGTCGCCTACTTCAGAGCCTGCATCTTCTTTTTCAAAAACCACGCCCACTTTTTCGGAAGACCAATCCACATTCTCTCTCGATCCTCCTTCTTTCTCAGAGTCTCTCACCTCTTTCTCACTAACTCCTCCTTCTTTTCCCCCGCCCACTTACACAACCCCTCCTTTCCCGACCCCTCCGGCTTTCTCCAAGCCGGATGATGACAACTTATTCATTGAAGCAGCTGATGAATTTGACAAGCTGATTGCATTGTCCCAGGCTATACCTACTTCCAATGTTATCATCCACCCTACAGGCCATCAGCAGAATTCTGAAATTGTGAGTGTTTTTTTTTACTATTAGGCACCTTTCTTAAATTCTTTTGATTTGATAGATCTTCATTTACTTATACAAGAAAATAGAGAAACAATTAAAAAATGTATTTAACAAACTGATCTAATTAGGTACAGAGTTGCCATATGACACAGCATAAAATTAGTCTTTTGTCTTTTGACGTTGTTCTTTTTTCTTCTCTGATAGAAATTGAGGGCCAGTTCAAGTTGAAAAGTCCACACAACACATGAAATTTGATCATAAAAAATAACGGTGAGTTATAGGTAAGTTTACTGGTAATGATAAAGAAAATCAAATCCTTCTAAAGTCCACATTTATTTTTTATTACCGCACTTCTTTTCTTTATCAACAACTGCCAGACAGTATTGCTCTTGACATAATCCAGATGATAATTTATTGTTAGTTCCTTTATCTATCAGATACCTAATGTCTTTATTTTTGCAGAGCCAAAGTGTTCTGTCCCTCACCCAGTATGAACCAGAACATCTTTCCTCCACCCAAGAAGCCTCGGCTAGACATTCAGTATGGAGGCTCGTCACAAGTCCCTGCCACTCGTACCTGTGAGTGATCTAGTCAGGTAAATGTACTTTCGTACTTTCCCCACTTAGCATGCATATAAATATCTAAGGTACTTACCATAATTTTCCTACTTAACACACAGGTAAATATCCATACAGCTCTTTTCGCACAATGGACTTCCCACTTGGGGCCATATTTATGAACAGCACACAGGGTTATAAACGCCACAAATGCCATAGAGGGAACTGTAACTGCTAAGTTCTTATCGTCCCAAAATCAAAGAGAGAAGGAAGACAGGATAGGAGAAAGCCTGCCGTTCCGAGAACGAACATTGCCCGTTGAGGATAAAATCCGCCTCGGGTGGGAATCGAACTCACGACCTAGTGCTTACAAGACAGACGTGCTACCTTCCAAGCCAACTAGACTGACTGATATAGCCCTCTTTAGTCTCTTTCATTCAGCTTAGTCCTTTTTGCTTTCCAGAGATAATGCTGTCGTAAGCAAATTGGAAAGTGTCTCAACAAACACCAATGAAACAGGCATTCCTACACACATAGATATCCTTCAATCATTAAAACTACTAGTTACCGAAATATCCAACCAGGTAAGACTCTGTTTTGGATTTAATTTTATTTATTTACAATCCCTACTTATCGCGTAGGCTCGTAATTTTATTTTATGTTCTCAGAAATTACCTACCTACCAGGGCAGGGGGGGAAAATCTACCAAGTATACGTACGAGCTTTTTTTCTAATGGAAAAACTCAATTGATTGCTATGCCGATGAAGGTATCAACTGTTTTGTTATGGTCGCTACTCGATTAAAGTAGCTACTCAATTGTCCTGGCGAGGCTGAGTGCACCCCGAACTTTAAGCACAGAGCCGAAAAAACTTCGACCTCGTCAGAAATCGAACCCGGGACCTCCGGCGTGCTATCCACTCGGTCATAAAAGTTGTGAAGCTCTCCACTGCACTATAAATATTTAATACATTTTTTGAATAGATTGATCGATTTGTTTCCACCCTGAATAATTTGGTGGGCGAGCGATTGCTTCAGTTTAGACATTGTGGAGGTAAGTAAATCTTCTTCGTCTTAGTCCTAACCTTTTCCTATAGGGTGGGCGCGGTGTTAGGTAAGTAAATACCTTTAGAAATTTAATGCCAGCCACTCACGCTCGGACTGTCTGACAGTACGTATGTGGCGGAAAAAGCTTCAGTCCGCGATCTGATAGACTTAGGTCTGACGGACCTAGGTCTGGGTGTCTGATAGACTTAGGTCTGACGGACCTAGGTCTGGGTGTCTGATAGACTTAGGTCTGACAGACCTAGGTCTGGGTGTGTCAGACGGTCTGATCGTCAGTGGCGGGCATAATGGAGGAAACTGTACTGAGCTCTTATCGTCCCGAAATCGAAGAGAGAAGGATAGTGGTCCCTTAAGAACTGGTGCATTTAACATACTATCGACGCTTCTCAGGTTGTGGGTACCTACTGTGGGATGAAATTGAGATTTTGTAAAGTGTTAGGTCATATAGCAGCGCGGCATATTAAAAAAATTTCTTATCTGATTGGTCAGCTCCCATGGCGTAGTGGTCACTGCGCTCGCCTTGCACGCGGGAGACTCGGGTTCGATTCCCGGCAAGGTCAAGAAACTGGTATCATGCAAATGATTGATTCCGTGACTGGCTGTTGCGGGGCCCACTCAGCCTCGTGAGGAAAATGAGTAGCTATGACATAAAAATGATAGATCTTGCTTAATTTACTTATACAAGAAAACAGAGAAACAATTAAAAAATGTATTTAACAAACTGATCTAAATAGGTACCTACAGAGTTGCCATATGACACAGCATAAAATTAGTCTTTTGACATTGTTCTTTTTTCTTCTCTGATAGAAATTGAGGGCCAGTTCAAGTTGAAAAGTCCACACAACACATGAAATTTGATCATAAAAAATAATTTTTAAGTTAGTAGGTAGTTATGTAACTCATAATTAGATCTATGTTTTCTGCTTAATTTCAGAAACCATTCCCAACCAAGCTGTCCACTTTGCATTTTCCCGACTCACCGAAGAGTTCCAAAACCAGTCACCCACATCCTGGCAGTGCATCTGGCAGTAAATTATTTCAGAAGAGCAAATCATTCAACCTGGATCAAATTGCAAATAACTTTGAAAATAGGGTAAGTAATACCCACAAAATTTATCAAATTATATTTTTAAAAGCTAGAACTTTCAAGGGTATACATTTATTTATTTATTTACTTAAGTAACATTGTGTGGAATGGTCTAGCATTGTAGGGACCACTTATCAGATGGGTGATATTGTCTCAGGGCACCATTCTAAGTAGATAGGTACCAGGTTTCTGGTCTCTATTTTCTGTAACATGAGTTTAATGTTTTATTCTTAGCTGCCTTTTCTTTAATGCTATAATTTGGATTCTTTCAAATTATATTTTTAAAAGCTAGAACTTTCAAGGGTATACATTTATTTATTTACTTAACATTGTGTGGAATGGTCTAGCATTGTAGGGACCACTTATCAGATGGGTGATATTGTCTCAGGGCACTATTCTAAGTAGATACCAGGTTTCTGGTCTCTATTTTCTGTAACATGAGTTTAATGTTTTATTCTTAGCTGCCTTTTCTTTAATGCTATAATTTGGATTCTTGTGTTTTTTAGAGTAATGTCCTGTGTTCAAATGGGGTCAATATGATATCTGAGACAAGTATCAAACAGAGTGAACTGTACAAAACTAAATGTGGAGAGGTAAGAAATGAGTGAAATTATTTTATAACTCGTTATGTAAGATGGGTATCTGAAAAGTTTCTTAAGCTGTTCTTGGAGCTTTTAGGAGTATCCTTCAGGTGTTGAAAGCTTGCAGATATACCTTCATGCTCCATCCCTCTTTCTGAAATATGCAATAAAGACATCCATCATTGTGGTCTGGTAAATTGACAATATCTGTTAAAATAAAAGAAATCATTAGTACTACCTATGAAATAGTTTTTTTCCCCCCGAAAATAAGGTTTGACCATTAAAATTTCTCATGTTTCTAGAACGAAATTCTTCAGAAGCAGATCAAAAACCTCACAACCAATTTACATGACAGCAAATGTCGACTACGTCGTCTGAAAAGTTTCTTAAGCTGTTCTTGGAGCTTTTAGGAGTATCCTTCAGGTGTTGAAAGCTTGCGGATATACCTTCATGCTCCAACCCTCTTTCTGAAATAGGCAATAAAGACATCCATTGTGGTCTGGTAAATTGACAATATCTGTTAAAATAAAATAAATCATTAGTACTACCTATGAAATGGTTTTTTTCCTCGAAAATAAGGTTTGACCATTATAATTTCTCATGTTTCTAGAACGAAATTCTTCAGAAGCAGATCAAAAACCTCACAACCAATTTACATGACAGCAAATGTCGACTACGTCAAGCGATGCTGGAGAAGGATAAAGAGAAGAATTTGCTCAAGGAGGAAATGAATCAGAAAATGGAGGAGTTGAAAGCAGAATTGGACAGACTTAACACCGAACTCATGTTCCAGGTAAAAAGACTCGTGGTCTGTGTCGTAGCATGTCCATCCTATAGTATGATCATCTGATAAGTAGATGACAGGAAACCCAATACTTCCCATTTAGGAAAGCAACCCGAGGCACTTCTCTTTGGTATACTAAAAGCTCGTATTTTAGCAACCTCCGTGGCCGAGTGGGTAGCAAGCTTGCACACCCGAGGTCACAAATATCGATCCCCACTTAATATATCAGTCTAAATTTCATGACTTGGACTCGAACCACCAACCTGCTACATTAGACTCGTGGTCTGTGTCGTAGCATGTCCATCCTATAGTATGATCATCAGATAAGTAGATGACAGGAAACCCAATACTTCCCATTTAGGAAAGCAACCCAAGGCACTTCTCTTTGGTATCTCGTATTTTAGCAACCTCCGTGGCCGAGTGGGTAGTAAGCTTGCACACCCGAGGTCACAAATATCGATCCCCACTTAATATATCAGTCTAAATTTCATGACTTGGACTCGAACCACCAACCTGCAGATTCAAAGTCCGCCGTGTTAACCACTACCCACTACAGCACTGAGGTTGGCAAGGAAATGTATAGAGTTGAGAGAAAAAGGATGGACGGAATAATTTTCAATGATTTTTTTTTTTTTTTTTTTTTTTTTTACGCGAAATTTCGTGGGCGGACAAAGAATACTTTCACAAAGGATCAAACTTTCTCATTAAAGTTCATGAAGAATCTAGGGAAATTCAAATCGGCGAAACCTAAGGATAATACCCGGCGTAGAGGCTGATCGATTTCAATGTAGGACAACCAGACCGGCCTGCTGGCCAAATATA
>NW_007379023.1:43973-71887 GCF_000475195.1 Diaphorina citri
AGACCCGGGTTCGATTCTCGGCGGGGTCAAGAAATTTGTATCATGCAAATGATTGATTCCGTGACTGGCTGTTGCGGGGCCCACTCAGCCTCGTGAGGAAAATGAGTAGCTATGACATATAAATGCGCATAGCGACCGGTGCCAGCATGGTAGGTAAACATTGGATTTTAGGATTATTGAGATATTGGGAAAATCCTACAATGCTGCAGTGAGCATCAAAGTTGTGACATAATAACACAAAGAAACTGCATTTACAATTTATCTGATTCACAGAAGCCATCAGTAATAACTCGGTGGTAACTATATTCGGATCTGATCTAGTACAACTCGTATCCTGCCAATCATTCCTGACGTCCAAAGCTAAACATCTTATGCTGAACGTACGTAATACCCATGTAATTTTAGTTATTATTATTTATTTTTTTTTTTTTAAAGATGAGTGTTCCACCGCCGTTTTTATTTCGTAGCAATTGAACAACTGCTACATTAGACGCTTGTGGCCTGTGTCGTAATGCCAGTGAGTTCTCTTATGCTCTTAAGAGCCTTCACTATACGGCCACAGAAGTGGGTCATTCTAATTAGATTTTTACACGCCAACCTCATTGGTGTAGTGGTTAGCGCGGACTTGCGGAGGTCTTCAGTTTTGAAGTTTGGTAAATCATAAAATTTATTGTGGTATATTCAGTGTAGAACGACATCGAACAATAGGCCGGTTTAGGCCTTTGTGGGCTCTGTAAGGGGTCTTTTTCCGAATGTCCCACCATTCCCTGGCCTAATAGTAATGAAACAAACGAAAAGAAATAATAATAATAGTGCTTATTTATACTGCTCGCATAGGACTGAAAAGTCCCTTTACTCCACTTTCCCCACTTAGCATGCATATAAATATCTAAGGTATTTACCATTATTTTCCTACTTAACACACAGGTAAATATCCATATAGCTCTTTTCGCACAAAGGACTTCCCACTTGGGACCATATTTATGGACAGCACACAGAGTTATAAACGCCACAAATGCCATAGAGGGAACTGTAACTGCTAAGTTCTTATCGTCCCAAAATCAAAGAGAGAAGGAAGACAGGATAGGAGAAAGCCAGCCGTTCCGAGAACGAACATTACCCGTTGAGGATAAAATCCGCCTCGGGTTGGAATCGAACTCACGACCTAGTGCTTACAAGACAGACGCGCTACCTTCCAAGCCAACTAGACTGACTGATATAGCCCTCCTTAGTTTCTTTCATTCAGCTTGGTCCTTTTTGCTTTCCAGAGATAATGCTGTCGTAAGCAAATTGGAAAGTGTCTCAACAAACACCAATGAAACAGACATTCCTACACACATAGATATCCTTCAATCATTAAAACTACTAGTTACCGAAATATCCAACCAGGTAAGACTCTGTTTTGGATTTAATTTTATTTATTTACAATCCCTACTTATCGTAGGCTCGTAATTTTATTTTATGTTCTCAGAAATTACCTACGTACCAGGGCAGGGGGGAAAAATCTACCAAGTATACGTACGAGCTTTTTTTCTAATGGAAAAACTCAATTGATTGCTATGCCGATGAAGGTATCAACTGTTTTGTTGGAACATTTTTCGTATTTTCCAATAACTTTAACGTTTACGAAATTTTCCAAGAAAAAAAAGTGACCTCTAAGGCATTTTGGTACCTATTTGTTTAACAGCCTTTTATTTCAGGATCATTTAACTTAATATTGTGTGTGTATGTTTTGGGTTTGTTTCAGTTTAGAACAAAATCCTACAACGGGGTACTGCTGAGTATAGCACATTTGATTTTGCAAATATTCCACCAAAAAGTTACCATACCAGAAAACACGTAAGTAAAATTTAACAGAAATATAGGCACTTATAATATATGTAATCGAGCACCAATGAATCCTGAAGCAACATTACACTTGCTTGGTATCCAGATGGGTGGAATCACATGCTACTGGCTTTTCCTGACCTTACTCAGGCTGGGTTAATGTGGGGTGCTTTTTAGCAGTTAAAGTCTTTAAAGAAAAAAAATCCTATAATAATTTATTGATCTTCTTCATTATCAACCAACCACTGAGGTTGGTGCAGTTGTTAACGCTTTGGACTTTGGATCTGGAGGTTGGTGGTTCGAGTCCAATTCGAGTCATAAAATTTATCTAGGTGTAATGATCGGGGAACGATATTTGTGAGAAACATTTAAGTATGCTTAACACAATTGAACATTCCCCTCATTTTATTAATTATCTATTACAGTTCAGACCTCATATCGAGCATAGTGAGAGAGATTATTCTAAGTCGCCCCGCACCAGCCGTGTTAGAGTTGTGTGTTGTTATAATGGCAGAGAAAATTAAACATTCCTCTCATTTTATTCATTATCTATTACAGGTTAGACCTCATATCGAGCATAGTGAGAGAGATTATTCTAAGTCGCCCCGCACCAGCCGTGTTAGAGTTGTGTGTTGTTATAATGGCAGAGTCCACATACTCTTCTACAGTACAGCGAAACCTTTGTGGACATGCAGGTATGAATTTATTTCTACAGTCAGTTAGCCAGATCCCATAACCCATAATGTATGAGGAGACATTACCTAATACAGGTTAGACCTCGTGTCAAGCATAGTGAGAGAGATTATTCTAAGTCGCCCCGCACCAGCCGTGTTAGAGTTGTGTGTTGTTATAATGGCAGAGTCTACATACTCTCCTACAGTACAGCGGAACCTTTGTGGACATGCAGGTATGAATTTATTTCTACAGTCAGTTAGCCAGATCCCATAACCCATAATGTATGAGGAGACATTACCTACAGGAAACAAAATCAAATCATGAATATTTGTGGTAAAACTGAGAGCTTTTTCACAACTTAAGTGGATATCACAGCATTACTAAGTGCCTCCTTTATTAGGTATTAATTTTCATCTAGTCGTATCATCAATTTACACTGGTAATGCCGCCACTGGTCGTTACTCGATTAAAGTAGCTACACGATTGAAATATCCCATTCTATTCCACAGAAATGTCCTCATGTCGCAGTTCCATAGTATCGAGTTCCGACATCATTCACTCCTTCACCCCTCACTCCTGCGCCATCCGTGTCCTATGTACCTGCCTCGAGCTTATCCAACCCACCGCCACGCTCGTGCGCGCTTATCTCGAGTGGACATTGCGACTGGTGGCCCTGGGAAAAAGTCAGACCGTACGGGATTCGAACTCATTGCCGTGTGATTGTACGACGGAGGTGTACCACTTGTTTCTCGTCATGGGATGGACGGCGGTGCGGAAGCTGTGCAAAGGTAACGTATAGGTTGGGTGGTTGAGAACGCCTCAGGCATGACTTTTTTGTGTAAAAAGGTTTCTTCTTCTAGTGCCTATCCGTTAACGAATGTTGGCAATCATGACTTTGTTGGCTGCTGTTAAAGAGTCCTGTTGTTGAGGTAAGAGTTTTGATAGAATAAAGTATACCCTGTTTATACTGCCGAAATGATACTGAAAAGTGTCGTTACTCCCGCAGTCTAAATAAGGTCTTACGTTCGATTGTCCTCACGAGGCTGAGTGCACCCCGAACTCCAAGCACAGAGCCGAAAAAACTTCGACTCCGCTGGGAATCGAACCCGGGACCTCCGGCATGCTATCCACTCGGTCATAAAAGTTGTGAAGCTCTCCACTGCACTATAAATATTTAATACATTTTTTGAATAGATTGATCGATTTGTTCGTTCGATTATTTATTTTATCCCATTTTATTCCACAGAAATGTCCTCATGTCGCAGTTCCATAGTATCGAGTTCCGACATCATTCACTCCTTCACCCCTCGCTCCTGCGCCATCCGCGTCCTATGTACCTGCCTCGAGCTTATCCAACCCACAGCCACGCTCGTGCGCGCTTATCTCGAGTGGACATTGCGACTGGTGGCCCTGGGAAAAAGTCAGACCGTGCGGGATTCGAACTCAGTACCGTGTGATTGTACGACGGAGGTGTACCACTTGTTTCTCGTCATGGGATGGACGGCGGTGCGGAAGCTGTGCAAAGGTAACGTATAGGTTGGGTGGTTGAGAACGCCTCAGGCATGACTTTTTTGTGTAAAAGGTTTCTTCGTCTAGTGCCTATCCGTTAACGAATGTTGGCAATCATGACTTTGTTGGCTGCTGCTTTAAATTCTTCTTCTAGTGCCTATCCGTTAACGAATGTTGGCAATCATGACTTTGTTGGCTGCTGCTTTAAAGAGTCCTGTTGTTGAGGTAAGCGTTTTGATAGAATAAAGTTGTACCCTGTTTATACTGCCGAAATGATACTGAAAAGTGTCGTTACTCCCGCAGTCTAAGTAAGGTCTTACGTATTTGGTACAGAATTTGATAGAGGGAACTGTAACTGCTAAGGCCTTATCGTCCCGAAATGGAAGATTGAGGTAAGAGGTTTGATAGAATAAAGTATACCCTGTTTATACTGCCGAAATGATACTGCAAAGTGTCATTACTCCCGCAGTCTAAATAAGGTCTTACGTATTTGGTACAGAATTTGATAGAGGGAACTGTAACTGCTAAGGCCTTATCGTCCCGAAATGGAAGAGTGAAGGAAGACAGGACAGAAGAAAGCTAGCCGTTCCGATAACGATTCTTATCTCTTAGGATTTAAACAAACCGCCCAGGCGTTAATCGAACTTGACAGGTTAGATTCATTCTCAGCTCTTCTTCTAGTGCCTATCCGTTAACGAATGTTGGCAATCATGACTTTGTTGGCTGCTGCTTTAAAGAGGCCTGTTGTTGAGGTAAGAGGTTTGATAGAATAAAGTATACTCTGTTTTTACTGCCGAAATGATACTGAAAAGTTTCGTTACTCCCGCAGTCTAAATAAGGTCTTACATATTTGGTACAGAATTTGATAGAGGGAACTGTAACTGCTAAGGCCTTATCGTCCCGAAATGGAAGAGAGATGGAAGACAGGATAGAAGAAAGCCAGCCGTTCCGATAACGATTCTTATCTCTTAGGATTTAAACAAACCGCCCAGGCGTTAATCGAACTTGACAGGTTAGATTCATTCTCAGGATGGCTGCCTTTCTGTTCTCCTTCGATTTCGGGCCGACAAAACTTTCGTTTTCACTGTTTCTGAGTTCCCTCTATCAATCCACACTACCCGTACCCATTACCTACTTATTTATTTTTTTCCCTTTCTTGTTTTCTACAGAATTTTCTGCAGAGCAAAGTCCTGTAGTGAAACACCAGATCAAGACGTGTGTAGAGTTAGCCTATCAAATCCTGTACAAAGTGAAACAGGATAAACACTTGCAGTTCTTACAGAGGGAAGGCATTTATGAAGCTCTGGTTCTGCGACTTAAAACATCGAGTAAGTATCCATGAACCCATGAGAACGTCTAATGAACCAAAAATATCAAGTAAGAAACATAAAAAAAGAGAAAATCTCATAAAGCCAGCAGCAAAGCATATTGAATGTGCCAGTTCCCAGTGGCTGAAATCAAGCAACGCTGCACTTGGTTGGTATCTAGATGGATGACCATATGGCAATCACGTGCTGCTGACTTTTTCCGGCTCAAATTCAGGTTGGGTGAATGTGATCAGACAGGTGCTCTGCAGATAGCTTGTCAGCAAATGCCAGGTAAACTCCCGTTACTAAAGACTTTAAAGTGACGTGAACCCCTGTCAGATCAAGATAAAGGAAATAATAATAAAAATAGTGCTTATTTATACTGCACGCAAAGGACTGAAAAGTCCCTTTACTCCAGCAGTAGGCTACTACTATTATTGTGGTCAAATTCTCAAATTATATTGAGGATAAAATTCCATACCTCGGCTGGGATTGAACCCACGCCCTCCTGTTTACCAGGCGAGCGCCTTGACCACTACACCACCAATGTACCCACACTTTGCAAGTGAATAACTGTGCCAATAAGCCCTTGAGTAGAATAACTGTGCCAATAAGCCCTTGAGTAGAATAACTGTGCCAATAAGCCCTTGAGTAGAATAACTGTGCCAATAAGCCCTTGAGTAGAATAACTGTGCCAATAAGCCCTTGAGTAGAATAACTGTGCCAATAAGCCCTTGAGTAGAATAACTGTGCCAATAAGCCCTTGAGTAGATACTTACAATTTACTATACACTAAACACTATACAATAGGCTATACCACTGCTGGAGTAAAGGAACTTTTCAGTCCTATGCGAGCAGTATAAATAAGCACTATTATACTGCTACAGCTATATATTTCTCTTCTTTCTCCACAGATCTCAACATTACCCTATCGGACAAACTCAAGCAAAGTCTGACACTCGACAACACCTCTGATAAACCACTCGCACCACAATCTAGTTCTGGTGACAGTAGAAAATCAACCGGGCTCAGATCTGTGATATGTGGTGATCATTTGAACGAAGAATTCAATGATTTGGACATCTGATAGTTATCCTTTGGATCTGAGAATTATTTCTTTCAAGCGAAAATCCCAAGTGCCTTTATGTTCTGTCAAAGCGGGAAAAATTAAGGGAAAAAAAAGTAAAAATTATATCCTTCATGTTTAAGAGAACGTATTTAGATGCGTATTTATTTTCCAAATAAATTGTGAACCGTTCTAAAGTACAATATCTAAGTACCTGGATTTGTCTTTTTTTTTTTTTTTTTTTTTTTTTTTTTATTAATTTTTTGTGAAACCTCAATTTAACAAAGTCCAAGGGAAACAACTAAAAATTTTGTTATATCAAGGTTTTTGTAATAATTATTTTTGTTATATCACTATACTGAGGTCAAAATCAGAGTAACTTTGGATCAAACCCCCGACCTAGCGCTTACAAGGCAGACGCGCTACTCTTCAAGCTAACTAGGTTGGCAGGATTGTCTCGAAATTGTTCCACACATTTACTTCAATTAGTATACAGTGTGTGTTTGGTGTGATACACTGATACAGACCATACTCTTGAAAATGGTCAACGAAATTTTGACCTTCCTGATTGTCCTCTTAAGTTGAGCACCATCGGACGTGGTATGTACCTGAATGAGTGACAGCATCCACCAATAGTAGTCACTAACACTCGGTCCTCATATTGGGATCCAAATAGCTGGTCGACGCAAACGCATTGGTGGGCAAATAGTTGTAATCCAGTGGTTGTCCATCACTAGTCACCATCTGGTAGTTTTTGACTGTTAAGCACCATCGCGCGTGGTATGTACCTGGATGGCTGACAGCGCCCACTCAATATTCAGTCCTCATATTGGGATCCAAATAGCTGGTCGACGCAAACGCATTGGTGGGCAAATAGTTGTAATCCAGTGGCTGTCCATCACTAGTCAAGCGCTTACAAGGCAGACGCGCTACTCTTCAAGCTAACTAGGTTGGCAGACTTGTCTCGAAATTGTTCCACACATTTACTTCAATTTAATAATTTTCAATTAGTATACAGTGTGTGTTTGGTGTGATACACTGATACTGATACAGACCCTACTCTTGAAAATTGTCAACGAAATTTCGACCTTCCTGATTGTCCTCTTAAGTTGAGCACCATCGGACGTGGTATGTACCTGGATGAGTGACAGCACCCACCAATAGTAGTCACTAATACTCGGTCCTCATATTGGGGCTGGCTAATAATTTTCAATTAGTACTTATACAGTGTGTGCTTGGTGTGATACACTGATACAGACCCTACTCTTGAAAATGGTCAGCGAAATCAGCGAAATTTTGACCTTCCTGATTGTCCTCGTAAGTTGAGCACCATCGGACGTGGTATGTACCTGGATGAGTGACAGCACCCACCAATAGTAGTCACTAATACTCGGTCCTCATATTGGGATCCAAATAGCTGGTCGACGCAAACGCATTGGTGGGCAAATAGTTGTAATCCAGTGGTTGTCCATCACTCGTCACCATCTGGTAGTTATTGACTGGATATGGATGTAGAAGATGATGAAGAGGGTGACGTATGCCAGCTTGGGAGGACATGCCAGCTTGTGAAGAGGATATACCAGCTTGGGAAGAGGGCGGGCAAGCTTGTGAATTGGACGGGCCAGGTTGTGAATTTGACATGCCAGCTGGAGAATTTGACGTGCCAGCTGGAGAATTTGACATGCCAGCTTGAGAATCTGACATGCCAGCTTCTTCTGAATTTGTTGGGGGTTGAAGTTGTAGCACTGTGCAGTCGTTGCACATATTGACCGAAGTGTCACCACAAGAACATGACAGACAGTGCCAACGAGTACCTATGATGGGTTGCTCCTTGCAGACATAACACTGTAAGGGGGGGAAGAAGGCGGGTATGTGTGAAAATTGGGATTTTAACTTGGGGGCGGAATGTGTACCTGCCGAATCTGCCTACTTAATAATAGATCGATATTAAAAGCTAACATATAAAGACCAAAATCTAATTTTGCAGACATAACACTGTAAGGGGGGGAAGAAGGCGGGTATGTGTGAAAATTGGAATTTTGACTTGGGGGCGGAATGTGTACCTGCCGAATCTGCCTACTTAATAATAGATCGATATTAAAAGCTAACATATAAAGACCAAAATCTAATGAGCGAATTTTTCCAGACTAGTTAGCTTGGAGGGCAGTGCGTCTACCTTGTAAGCGCTCGGTCGCGAGTCGGATTCCGCGGGTTTTTATCCTAAACAAATAAGGTTCGTTCTCGAACGGCAGTCTTTCTTCTATCCTTTTATCTCTGTCTCTTCGCTTTCGGGACGATAAGACCTTGGAAATTACAGTTCCCTCTATCAAACCTCTTCAAAAATAAACTGCAATACTTTCTCATGACTAATATAGCGATTTAGTATTAGAGAGTAAAAAAAAATCGATCCTTTAAAAATTTGCATAAAGGTAGAACCCAATCCTATTCCATATTCCTAGCAACCGATGTTGCTGAGTGGCTTGTAAATCGGAGGTTCTGGGTTCGACTCTGTATCTTACCTGTAAATCATGATGTATCACAGATCGCATCTCCTCCTCGTTCTTCTTATCTCGCTTACTACCCCCTACCCTACTACAACGAGGGGTAAGGGCACGGACTGGGACTACAACAGGCTGCAACTTCTGCAAAGCAGCTCTTGAACGAATGACTCATTCTCATATCTTTTAGAATCTGGTCTCGCTTAAGATAATAGAAATACAAGATTTGCAAGACCAATATCATCCTTTCAAATCAGGAGAACAAAAGAAACACTACTTGAAACCAGACTACCTGTAGACAGAAAAATCAAGGTGCCTGTAGAGTTCATAAAAAAAGGGTTATTCGAACTATTTTAAACCTTTTCTTTGTGGTATTCATGGATCCATTAATTCCGAAAAATCTCGCAAATCCCGCAAATCCAGCAGCTAAAAACTGCGGGATTGCGGGATTGGAAAAAGGTGCGGGATCCCGCGGGATTGCGGGATCCCGCATTGCAACCCCTAACTGGGAGCCTCATAATAAGACTTTGTAAATTGAAAAAAGGTAACTATGCAGAAGTCATGTCCGTGGAAAAGAAAAGCTCCTTTTTGTATTTAACCTAACCCTATAATAACACTAATTGCCAGCTTGAGAAGAGGATATACCAGCTTGGGAATTGGACGGGCCAGGCTGTGAATTTGATATGTCAGCTTGCGAATTTGATATGCCAGCTTGCGAATTTGACATGCCAGCTGGAGAATTTGACATGCCAGCTTGGGAATTGGACGGGCCAGCTTGCGAATTTGACATACCAGCTTCTTCTGAATTTGTTGGCGGTTGAAGTTGTAGCACTGTGCAGTCGTTGCACATATTGACCGAAGTGTCACCACAAGAACATGACAGACAGTGCCAACGAGTACCTACAGGGTCACTGTTTGTTTGTGCCAGTTCCTTTGGTAGCAATATTCCATGGATGTGACTTCTGCACAAGTACCAAAAAAAGGAGCCTCATAATAAGACTTAGTAAATTGGAAAAAACTTGGATTTGAAAAAGAAAAAAACTTACCTTAATAACCAGTTTCCGATGGACTTCCAACAGAGCAATATGTTTCAATATTTTCAAGTAGTCCACATTGCCTTTGAGAGCCAAATGATCCGATTCAAAATAGAAAGTTGTGTCCGGCTCAGGTTCAATGGGTCCGTAGTCGGGACTTTGCGGTCTCTCGGTGTTGTCTTGTTGACTACTTTGAGATGACTGGGAGGACTCCATTGGTTGTGGAAAACACTGTTCAGGTAAACTTGTAGTCTATAAAACTTTCTTCAAACTTGGTGTTTATTATTTGAAGCAGTTCATGTGTTTCAAATAATAATTTTCATGTGTGTGTTGAAATGAGAAATTTAAAAATTAGGTACCCTGTACCAAACCCACCTTCTGAAGCATGAAAAATTGGGCCTGTGAATCTCTGTGAACGAGACAAGCACCTAAAGGTACAGGAAATTCGAAAATAGACGGATTAGCCGCTTCCCTTCACCTCCACGGATGAGACGAACATTTCCTCTGCACAGAAGCTGTGGAGGTGTTACCCCTCTGAAAAGGTGTTACCCCCCTAGGAGGAAGTGAGAGCGAAAGTAGAAACTAGAAACTCAAAATGCAAAATCATTTCGTTTCTGAGCAGCTTCCAAAGTGGCTGCGCTATCGCGCTTTTTATTCTCGCTTATCGCTCGCAATTCCACGAAATTAATCGGAGAGATAATTTTTTTCCTCATTTTATTCTATTATTTATTTTCGGGCGTTCGAAAAAGTTTATCAAAACATCCGGGAAAAAATAATTTGGAGTGCGTACAATTTTTTTTGTGTGATCGAAAATTTTCGACCTATCAGTTGACGCGAATAAATAATAAAATTATAAAACACGTGTTTTATTTTATTGTTAAATAAAAACTGAGTCAACACAGACGAGTATCTAATCCTCAGAGAGAAAAAAATCCATGTGCAACAGATGTTGTGCGTTTTTTACGTTTGTCTCTACAGTACCTAGTCTGTAGTTAATTTATTCTTATTCTAGTGGTGTTCTGTTGAATTGAGGTTGCATCGCGGGGTTATCTGTTTTTCTTCTGTAAAAGGTAAGACACAGTTTCCCGTTATTTAGGGACGGCCAGCCTAGTTAGCTTGGAGGGAAGCGCGTCTGCCTTGTAAGCGCTAGGTCTCGGGGGTTCGATTTCCGCCCGGGGCGATTTTTATCCTAGACAGATAACCTTCGTTCTCTGAACGGCTATCTTTCTCCTATCCCGTCTTCCTTCCCTCTTCGCTTTCGGGACGATAAGACCTTGGAAATTACAGTTCCCTCTATCAAACCTCTTCAAAAATAAACTGCAATAGGTACTTTCTCATGACTAATATAACGATTTAGTAATAGAGAGTAAAAAAAAAATCGATCCTTTTAAATTTGCATAAAGGTAGAACCCAATCCTATTCCATATTCCTAGCAACCGATGTTGCTGAGTGGCTTGCATACCGGAGGTTCTGGGTTCGACTCTGTATCTTACCTGTAAATCATGATGTATCACAGATCGCATCTCCTCCTCGTTCTTCTTATCTCGCTTTATCCTCTCCAATATTCTCACCCACTGTTTCATCGTACTTCTGCTTTCTCCCCCTATTCCTCCTTCTCCTCCTCCTTCATCCGCCTCCTCTTCCCCTTCTTCTTCACTCGTGGATTGGTCCATGAAGATTTTGTTATCACTCTGTACCGAGAGGGCGGGAAGGAATGTTGTCTCTCGGACGAGCATTTTGTTTTGCTTGTGAATGATCTTGGCGTACTGTGGAAGGAGGAGTTTATTAGAAGAGAGGTTTAGTGGAATTTAGCTGCTGTTTATACACAGGGCTAAGCTAGGCTTGGAAAATAGATGAAAATATAGGTTTAGATAAGACAGTATAGGTACATTATTCTAATTGTACCTGATACCTATTTGATTAAAAATATGTAGTTGTAAGTCGTAAGTTGTAAGTTTGCCTCTCTATTGCTATCAGTTTTACAATTGAAATACAGCTACTTGGACTTATTTCATGATAATCTAACAAAAGGCTAGAGTGCACTCCAAAATTTAAGCAGGGCCGAAAAAAATACGACCATCCAGGCTAAACTTCGAAGTCTAAAGTGAACAACCTGTCCCAATTGGTACCTAATATTTAGCACGTCAGTTTTTCTGCATTAGTTTTGCCTGGCCCAACCTTACATACGTAGGTACCTACAGCACTCAGTGTATTTATTGCACAAAATTGAACAGTAATAGCAGCAGGTACCTAACATAATATTTCCTACAGTATACTTATAAGTTATACCTAAGTATAATGATATTAATATCGGTAGTTTAATTAACAGATCCTATTAGGTCCTAAAAATGCACCAGGATGCAAAATCTACGCCAGAATTAGAGATTAACTTTGAAAAAAGAAGCAAAACTGCCAGCCCTCATAGTTAACTTAGAAGGGAGAACGTCTGCATTGTAGCTTTGTAACCGCTAGGTCGCGGGTTGGATTCCCGCCCGGGGCGAACTTCATTCTATAAACAGACAATTGTCTGTTCCGAGAACGAACCTTAAGGAACGAACCTTAAGGTTCGTTCTCGGAACGGCTGGCTCTCTAATAACTAATAGGTAACACTGCCCTCCTATCTAGAATTATGGGGCGATAATAGCTCTTGTCACACAATTCCTCTTAGCAAACCTCCTAATAAATGAGTTTATATTAAATTTAGTTTATATTATCTACCTTTAAATAAGAAAAAAAGGGGATTTAGCTGAAATAAAATATGGTAAATTTGACATCTCCACCAAAAATAAAATCTGGTAAATTTGTCATCTCCACTAATACGCAAGGTAGATATAGGTAGGTAGCTGTATAGGTTCCTAAACTTACACCCATATTTATGAACAAAATGCTGGCTCTTAAGTTCGTGCTAAGCATAGTCTCAAGGCATTTGATTGGTCAATTTTGACTTGAGACTGATCTAAGAATGATCATTCTTGTTCATAAATTCGAGTGTTAGAGGGTACCTACAGTCCAAAAAAAGTTGTTACTACTACAGTTCCCTCTATGAAATATCCCAAAGTCACGTTCAGGACTCGAACGGACCAAAGCCGCAAACCGACGGTCGACGGTCCGAACATATAGTTTTTACCTTGGCGTTCACAAGCACGGCCGAAACTGAATTTTACATCCCATCCTGTAAGGTATCGATATAATTAACCGCTAATTATCCGCTATATGAGAGTTATCGGTATAGTTTGCATTGAAATCTGCAGCACGCGAGCTTTAGGCTGTTTAGAGATGGTGTCAGTTGGGATCGGGAGTTTGTTAAAAGCTTGTTTCGAAGTATACCTACGTACTACATACGTACGTCTGTAAGTGATACCTACCTGACGCGTTCTAGTTAGGTAGCTTTACCTAGGTAAGTATCTAAGTACCTATTTAGTTCCGGTTCCGGAGAAGACTAGTAAAATTGCTTGATAAAGACAGTACCTAACTGCACAAATAGGGGTACCTACTTGTATAGTATACCTAGGTAAGTATCTATTTAAATAAATTATTTACTGAAGGAAGATCTAAGTTAGCTTTAGGCTGTTTAGAGATGGTGTCAGTTAGGATCGGGAGTTGGTTAAAAGCTTGTTTCGAAGTATACCTACGTACTACGTACGTCTGTAAGTGATACCTACCTGACGCGTTCTAGTTAGGTAGCTTTACCTAGGTAAGTATCTTAGTACCTATTTAGTTCCGGTTCCGGAGAAGACTAGTAAAATTGCTTGATAAAGATAGTACCTACCTTCACAAATAGGGGTACCTACTTGTATAGTATACCTAGGTAAGTATCTATTTAAATAAATTATTTACTGAAGGAAGATCTAAGTTTTACCGGGTGGATATTTGAGTAACAGTTCTTCCAGTCTGATTTGCTCTTCTGCAGACCAAGGCTGAAACGTAGACAAAACACAATTTATTTTAAGTGTGGTAAGTTGCCTCCGTGGACGAGTGGGTATCTTACTAGGCTTGCACTCCGGAGGTCCCGGGTTTCCCGGCGGGGTCGAAGTTTTTTTCGGTTCTGTGCTTGGAGTTCGGGATGCACTCAGCCTCATGAGGACAATTGAGTAGCTAATGGCATAAGTAAATAATCCCACCTTATGTAAAATTTGTACTTGTATGAATTTTGAACTATAAACAGTTTAAACTGATCCAAGGTTGTTTTCATTGATCCAGTAACAAAGGTGATGTAGCATTTCGGGTCGAGTGGATTGGAACACATCACACGCCTTCAGGCACACTCCATTCCTCCAGGCTTTTCCTTGCCCTTGGGATCTACTTAATTTGAAAAAACCATTTACTGATGAAATGTTCTGTTTGTTTTCCATATACCTAATCCAGTTGAAGGTATATACCTTGTTAAATGATTCTGGTTTGGTAACATCTTTAGTTTGAGTAGGAATGGTAGTGGTTGTGGGTATTTTAGATGATTGGGATGCTTTTTGCCCTGACACTTCTTCTGTTGAATCCTTGGCTTGAATGTTATACTTGGTCCAATCAACTGCAGGCCGCTGAAAACATAGAAATTTGATAAGATCGCAGATTGAAGATAAGAAAAGAAATCTGATAGGTGAACTAAAATTTAGTGAATTATAGGTTTTAAGTCATTATTTTATCTTTTTCCTAGGCAGTTTGTCTCAACACAACTCTTGAAGGAAAAATCCAATTTTGATGAAACCTTTAGGGGACTTTTAGGACAACCATGTAAAGCTCCATAAAGGCCTGTTTACTGAGTTCTGCAGTACACTGAAGAACTAATTAGTAAAGTGAGTAGGTGGGTACCTATTTCAAATTTCAAGTTACCTTTGGTATTTTTCTTTTGATGGGAATTTGAATTTCTTTACTGGCTATTTTCCTGGCTATTTCAGAAGGTCTATCTGAGTCAGCCACTTGTTTTTCCAAGTCATAATAAAACTGCAGATCCTGTAACAGAAAGAATTTATTAAATATTCCTTGGTCAGTCATGATACACATGATAGCATGTTGAGTGGTTCCCAATGTATCACTGGAGTTAAACAATGTTGGGCATGATTGGTAGATAGTAAGTACCTCGTAGATGACCATCTAAGCAGTTGTGGGCTGCTGTCTTTTCCCAGACCCTCTCTGGCTGGGTTGGTGTGAGGAGGCACTCAGAATTCAGAGCATATCAAGGAGCTGATTGAAATTTTAGTAAAAAGTGATTAAAAAAAAGGAGCCTCATAATAAGACTTTGTAAATTGAAAAAAGGTAACTATGCAGAAATCATGTCCGTGGAAAAGAAAAGCTCCTTTTTGTATTTAACCTAACCCTATAATAACACTAATCACTGCTCCAATTGTGAAAACTCCTTGTGTATTCAGCACCTGTAGGCTACTTACACTCCGACATCAGTTTGTGAACCAAATTATGGTGGATTTCATCAATATTTTTTTCAGTCCCTAGATGTAATCATCTTATTGGTCAAGGGCAAAACCAGGAAGTAAAACTCTGCAGGGTATTATGCAGAAGTTACGTCCGTGGAAAAGAAAAGCTCCTTTTTGTATTTAACCTAACCCTATAATAACACTAATCACTGCTCTAATTGTGAAAACTCCTTGTGTTTAACCTAACCCTATAATAACCAGGGTCACTGCTTGTTTGTGCCAGTTCCTTTGGTAGCAATATTCCATGGATGTGACTTCTGCACAAGTACCAAAAAAGGAGCCTCATAATAAGACTTTGTAAATTGAAAAAAACTTGGATTTGAAAAAGAAAAAAAACTTACCTTAATAACCAGTTTCCGATGGACTTCCAACAGAGCAATATGTTTCAATATTTTCAAGTAGTCCACATTGCCTTTGAGAGCCAAATGATCTGATTCAAAATAGAAAGTTGTGTCCGGCTCAGGTTCAATGGGTCCATAGTCGGGACTTTGCGGTCTCTCGGTGTTGTCTTGTTGACTACTTTGAGATGACTGGGAGGACTCCATTGATTGTGGAAAACACTGTTCAGGTAAACTTGTAGTCTATAAAACTTTCTTCATGTGTGTGTTGAAATGAGAGAATTAAAAATTACCCTGTAGTCCTGTACCAAACCCACTTTCTGAAGCATGAAAAATTGGGCCTGTGAAACTCTGTGAACGAGACAAGCACCTAAAGGTAGGTACAGGAAATTCGAAAAAAGACGGATTAAACCCAAAATATCATTTAAATCTTCTTATTCCTTATATTCTTATCAATTTTATCAACACTTTAGTACTTTACCAGACCAACATTTTGAATTTGAATTTTTTGACGTTTTTAAAAATTCCCGCCATCTCAAGTCAAAACACGTGCTTAAGAGCCGTTCACACGATCACGCACCGGTGATGGCTGATAAGGGGCCTGTTGAAAAAAAATATTTAAAGCATTTACCTACAACCAAAAAAGAGTGTAAAAATTCCTAGAAAATAATTATAATTTTTTTGTATAATATATATATACCTAATGCACCTAAGTAGGTATAAGTACCTACATGCATTTACGTAAATATATTAGGTAATACCTACCCACAAACAAAAATAGGTAGGTAATTTCCTTATTGGAGATACCTACCTTTGACCTTTGGAAAAAAAAATTCTTCTATAGGTACCTACTTAATACCTAGGTAGGTAGGTAGGTACCTATAGGAAGGTATTGTTTGTTTGGACAACCTTTGTTTTTTGTTTACTAAACAAATAAAAGCAGTTGTTTTGACCCAGCTCGAAATGATAAACGTAGTGAAATGGATTCACAAAAATGTCACTACTTATCACTAGGAGAAAACAGGACTTTAGGACATTGCTCGCTCCAAGTGGAAATCGAACCCGTGACCTACCACTTACAAAGACAGACACGCTACCTTCGAAACTAACTAGAGTCGTATTTTTCATTGGGAATTTTCAGGTGGGCATGGTAGGAAAATGTTCCATTTCCTTCTTCCTACCACTTGGCTGTCTTGGACCGTTCATTAGGACGTACGATCCTGTTTACATTGTTAACACATGTTACCAGACTAGGTATTCCCCACATGCAGGTAACTACCTAGTCCTACTACAACAAAACATCTGTTTTATTGCAATTTCCATCAGACTATTCACATCTTTCCTCTTATTATAACGCAACTATTACCTACATAATTTACATAAATAGGTACCTACCTATGCATAATTTCTACGAGATACCCTGTACGCCTCTACATTACATGCGTTTCTACTCTCAATCTCAATTAAAACTTGGCCATGGACACCAGAGCGCATGACGTGAATTTCATTTCTTAAGAGCTAGCGACTTGAAATTTGGTGTGTAGCTGTCAAATGTGACAAGGATGCGACACAAAACTTTTGGTTAAGATCGGTGCATTGGTTGGCGGCATTCTACCGCTTTTTGGCGGTTTTCGGTCTAGTTTAACAATATCTCGGGAACGGTATGAGCTAGAGACTTGAAATTTGGTATGTAAGTCACATATATCAAAGTTTCAAATTCTCGTTTTGTTATTCCATAAAACCCATAGGTAAAAATAATATACCGAGGGGTTGGGTAAGTAGGGGGGCGTGAAAAAATGAGAATCGGCCCAAAGGGGGCGCCATGCAAAAAAAGTTTGAGAACCACTGATGTAGACGCTACCCTCCAAACTCCAAGCTAACTAGACTGGGGCTACGGGGTTTTGCAAATGCAAGAACATTACCTTTTGAAATATTACAAGAAGAGTTACCTATCTACGCGAGAGTATTTTTTGCCTTAGCAAATGCCACCTGACACGGTCGTAAAATTTCATGTTTTTCCTACCCCCTAACCCCCATATCGGATGTCACATAACTTCTTGTAAATCCTACTCGTAAAATTCAGTACAAAACTACACAGGTTTTCATGTTTTTTACTGTAGAGTGTAGGTATAGGTATTACCTACATATTATTACAAGAAAAAGAATGGAGAAGAGCTTTAGGTACCTACCTAGAAACTTTGAGCTTTTTACTTTTTTATGGCTCGCCTCTTGCTTTGAACTATAAAAGCACGTAGGTACCTATACATGGATACACGTATAGATAGGGAGCGAGAAAGGGAGTTACACGTATACAAGATAGGTAGGTAAGAGGGAAGGTAGGTAGATAGTGTAGTGTAAGTAGGATAGGTACATACACTGTACTCAATACCTACCAGGCTACAGGATTTTTTTCTCACTGCAGAGGAATTTTACAGGCTTGAAATGCCTGCAGATGGAATAACACAGCCCTTAACAACCTAAACATTCTTAACCCAGATAGGTATGTACCTAGGACCTAGGTAGGTACATACCTACATAAGTATGCGTAGTTGAAAATGGAAAATTTACATTAATATGTGGAAAACTTACATAGCTTCGATACATATTTCCATACATAACATTTAGGGTTTTTTTTTACATACCTACTGAACTGCCATACCTACTGAACTGCCTCGGTGGTGTATAGTGGTCAAGTCAAGACAAGACAAGACGCTCACCCGTAAATCAAGAGTCAAGAGAGGGTGGCCCGTGGGTTCAATCCCAGCCTAGATACGGAATTCTGTCAACATTGATTGAGAATTTGACCTTAATATACCTATTAGTACCAAGTCGTTTGTATCTGGATTGAAGGGATTCCCTTACCTCCGCAGTACGGATTGAAGTTTCTATACCTCGGCTGGGATTGAGCCCACGTCCTCCTAATCCCCTGTTAAGTATAGGTACATAATTATGTAAAAGGTAGGTAAGTACATAAGTAAGTTATAAAGTCAAGCTCGTGGGAGGTAGGTATGTTAATAATTTGTAGTCGATATTTTCTACATTACTTAATTACTTATTTCCCCGTAGTATACATAGAATACCTACATAATAAACTATGTATTGTATGTGCACATAAGTATTGAAAGTTTGTCTACATTACCTATTTCCTATAGTTACATAATTATGTATACTGGATGGGTCACAAATTATTCCCACTAGGGTTTTCTCAGAAACATCTTCACATTGGCTACTTGAGATCTCATATCATTTCCTTGACAAAACCTTCCTCATGTCCTTAATGGTCCAACTCTAGTTAGACAGTCTAGTTATCTTGGAAGGTAGCGCGTCTGCCTTGTAAGCGCTAGGCCGCGGCTTCGATTCCCGTTCGTTCTCGGAATCACTGGCTTTCTCCTATCCTGTCTTCCTTCTCCCTTCGCTTTCGGTATGATAAGACCTTAGCAGTTACAGTTACCTCTATCAAACCTCTTAAAAAAAGTTAGACCGTCTTCTTTCTATCATCCTACTCCTACCTTCAAAGATTGTGGGCCCTTCCTTCAAAGGTTCAAAAAAGCAAACCTGTCTAAACTCTGAGACACCCTGTATTTTGACTTGTATTACTGACAGCTTGGTGACTTTCATTCCGACATGCAACATACAGTGTTTTTCAGCCCCATACCTTCCGACCTACCCCTTTACGTGCCTATGTATCTGCTACCTACCAACAACTTTGGTGTTCACTGCAGCATTGTAGGATTTTCCCAGGATCTCAATAATCCTAAAATCCAATGTTTACCTACCATGCTGGCACCGGTCGCTATGCGCATTTACATGTCATAGCTGTACTCATTTTCCTCACGAGGCTGAGTGGGCCCCGCAACAGCCAGTCACGGAATCAATCATTTGCATGATACAAATTTCTTGACCCCGGAAATTCCCTTTAGGTACTTCCCTTGACGGAAAGAGAGAGACAAATGGGAACTAAAGAGAGGGAGAGAGAGAGACAAAAGGGAACTAAAGAGGGAGAGAGGGAGAGAGAGAGAGAAGGAAAAAGAGATATGTAGGTTGTAGGTGGATAATATTTTAAGTGGAAATAGAAGAGGAAAAAGAGACAGGGAGAGAGAGAGAGAAAGACAAAAGGGAACTAAAGAGAGGGAGAGAGAAGGAAAAAGAGATATGTAGGTTGTAGAGGGGGATAATATTTTAAGTGGAAATAGAAGAGGAGAAAGAGACAGGGAGAGAGAAAGAGCGAGACGGAGAGAGAGAGAGATAGAAAGAGCGAGAGAGAGAGAGAGAGAGAGAGAGCTCACGTCTTAGAGAGAGAAAGAGAGAGAGATGGAGAGAGAGAGAGATAGAAAGAGCGAGAGAGAGAGACAGAGAGAAGGGTCTCACGTCTTATATCATTCCCTGGGGGTAAATTTCATTAGAAAAAGTGTCGGAATTACTTAAATTACATTTCTCTAAAAAGGTTTCTTTTTCTCTTTTTGTTTCATTGTCTCTTTCTTTCCCTTAAATCTCTCCCTTTCTTTCTCTCTCACAATCAGTGTTGACCTCCTCTATCCTTTTCACTCTCCTTCTTCGTCTTCTCCTATCTGAATCCCCTCATTTTCTCTCTCTTTCTGCCTCTTTCCCCAGCTCTTTTCCTCTCTCTCCCTCTCCCTCTTCTTACACACTCAATGTGTAGGTCATTCTCTCCCTCCTTCTCTCTCTTCCTACTTCCCTTTCCCTCTCTTTCTCTCCCTCCCTTCCCCTCTTTCTCTCTACATGAATGCCTTCCTCTTTTACCCCCCTCTCCTTTTTTTTCTTTTCAAAGGCGCCATAATTTTTAATGTCTAATTTTGGAAACGAAATAACGGGGTCAAGCTCAAAGTGGCCTAGAATTATTTTATTGTCGAATATCCTCTACAGGGTGATGTTATTATCCTTTGCACACCCTATTATTAGTTTTCTAACTGGGGAACATTAAACAGGGATTAGACCAGGTAAGTCTGGCTGGGGAACTTTATACAGGGTGTAAGTATACCAGTCTGAATTTCCCTTGCTAAAGAAACAGCAAAGGTTGCGTGCGAAGGGCGTACACTCGTAAATCTTGTAGCGAAAACCAAATGCGGGTGTCAAAATATGGGCATCGGATGGTCAAATATGGGCATTGAATGACAAAATATGGTCCTCGGGTGGCAAAATATGGACATTGGGTGGCGAAATATGGTCATTGAGGGACAAAATATGGGCATTGAATGTCAACATGTGGTCGGGTGTCCACATATGGTCATCGAATGTCAAAATATGGCTCCATACGTGAAGAGCAAGAGCACCAATCACTGACCACAAAGATATTGGTTGAGAGGGGAAAAAACGACCCCGCCGGGAATCGAACTCGAGAACTTCTGTGCCAAGTGGATACCTACTCCACCACGGAAGATGTTAACTTGATGACAATAGACGCTTGATACAAGGAAAATGGGACTATGACAAGGAAAATGGGACTGGCCCTTTAATCCCTATTTTTTTTTTTTTTTTTTTTTTTTTTTTTTTTTTTTTTTTTTGCTGATTGAGGGGCTGACGAAAAACGCCGACCCCGTCTGTACACGGGAAAAGGAGAAGAAAAAGAAGATTAATTCTCATCTACTTGTAGCATCAATCTGTTCACATTGATGGTAATGCCGCCACTGGTCGCTACTCGATTAAGTAGCTGCTCAATTGTCCTCACGAGGCTGAGTGCACCCCGAATCACATAAGCACAGAGCCGAAAAAACTTCGACCCCGCCGGGAATCCAACCCGGGGCCTCCGGAGTGCAAGCCTAGTGTGATACTAGGTTGCTTGTGTTATATTTACATTCTCCTCGATTAAAATTGGGCCAGCCAGCCTAGTTAGCTTAGTTGGTAGTGCGTCTACCTCGTAAGCGCTAGGCCGCGGGTTCGATTCCCGCCCGAGAAGAGAGAGTTTATCAAAAATAGACCTTTACCTGTGAATTGCAAAAATGTAAGGATTTCCGGCAATCTGATTGGTTCCTTCATTTTGGGTTGATGACTCATTGCTGTCACATTGATCTGGATGAACTATAGTTACCTAATACTTCGAATGGGAAGTAGGAAGGTATAATAAAATATTAATAACCAAGGTAGGTAATACCTACATCCAAAAATAGCTCATTACCTACTCCTGAAACATGGCTTTCAAGGCATTATCCGCATTTCCTGCAATCTGATTGGTTCCTTCATTTTGGGTTGATGACTCATTGCTGTCACATTGATCTGGATGAACTTATATACCCGGGGCGGATTTTATCCTAAACAGATAGGGCTCGTTCTAGGGTCTAGGCTTTCTCCTATTCCGTCACTAAAAATATTAGCGCCAGCCTAGTTAGCTTAGTTGGTAGTGCGTCTGCCTTGTAAGCGCTAGGCCGCGGGTTCGATTCCCGCCCGGGGCGGATTTTATGGTAATGCCGCCACTGGTCGCTACTCGATTAAGTAGCTGCTCAATTCTCCTCACGAGGCTGAGTGTACCCCGAACTCCAAACACAGAGCCGAAAAAACTTCGACCCCGCCGGAAATCCAACCCGGGACCTCCGGAGTGCAAGCCTAGTGTGATACTAGGTTCCTTGTGTTTTATTTAGGTACATTTTCCTCGATTAAAATTGGGCCAGCCAGCCTAGTTAGCTTAGTTGGTAGTGCGTCTACCCCGTAAGCGCTAGGCCGCGGGTTCGATTCCCGCCCGGGGCGGATTTCATCCTGATGGGATAATGTTCGTTCTCGGAATGGCTGGCTTTCTCCTATCCTGTCTTCCTTCTCTCTTCGATTTCGGGACGATAAGACCATAGCAATTACAGTTCCCTCTGTCAAACCTCTTTCAAAAAATTGGGCCATCCTTAGCCTGCCCGTATTATTGCGTCTTAAAGGGGGGAAAATGTAGGAATTATGAACTCCTTTAATAACTTTTGTAGCCTACTTCAGTACGCAAGGCGTGAGATATGCTTCGTCCTGACCTAGATTTGGCGAGCTTTGTACCTTATGAAAGGCAGGTTTATTTACTTTACTAAATACTAGGAAGATTGAGAAATGACGAAGAGCGAGGTTGAAATAGGGAGGAGAGAGAGAGAAAGAAAGGAAGATTGAAACGGAGTATAAGAGATAGATGGAGAGAAGGAGGGAGGGAGAGAGAGAAGGAAAAGTGGAAAAAAAGAGGGAGAGAGAGAGGGGGAGAAATCGTGAAAGGGGAAAGAAAGAGCGAAAGAGAGAGGGAAGCAGGGAAGAGTATTTTAATAATTAAATACCTTTGAATCTTTTTAATTATAAAACAAAGCAAGAAGGTACATAGCCTACACAAACCTTACCTACATATCTACATCTTCTTCTACATTCCTACAAACTGACTGCCGAGGCTTTAAAATAATATAAAAATCGAAGTACCTAGGAACCTAAGATAGATAATAAATTTGAATAAAATCCCTTGAGACTTTTTTCTCAGGGAAAAGAAAAAGATATCTGTTTTTCTTTATTCTCATTTTTGTTTTCTCGTTCTTGTCTTCCAATCTTTTCTTTTGGAAAACTCTTTCTTTTTCTCTCTCTCTCTCTCTCTCTCTCTCTCTCTCTCTCTCTCCCTCTCTCTCTCTTTCTCGGAAAAAAGTGGAAAAGCACCCAGTCCTTTGAAAAATTTCTTCAAGAAAAAGTGAAAAAAAAAAAAAATTCCGTGTTCCTTCGGCTTATTCATCCATTGTCTTATTTTGTATGCTGCCTGTATAGGTAGATCTAATTTTATTTGCTGACGTTTTTTCTATAAAATAAAAAAAAATTACCTGTTGACTGCTGAATAAATTTCGTCACGTTTCGTAGATTTGTACCTAAGTACTATAAAATGTTCCATTTTCTTTCTAAGCGCATGCGCTCCCTGTTAGCTCCGCACCTGAGCGCATAAGATCGTACTTTGCGCGCCATATTCAAAGGTTATCTTTTTTTAGGGCTTTTGCTTCGTCTGAAGAGTTTGAAGAGGTTTGATAAAGGGAACTGTAACTGCCAAGGTCTTATCGTCCCGAAATCGAAGATAATCAAGATACGAGAGGAAGGCAGCAGTTCCGAGGACGAAAATTATCCGTTCACAGGATAAAATGGAATCCAGAGGCCTAGCGCTTTCAAGGCAGACGCGCTACCAACCAATCTTACTAGGCTGGCCGGTCGTCATTTTCATCTATAAAATGATGGAATGGAGCAAAAAAATGATGGGATAAAACAGACAATTCAATCTAAAACTAAATTGATAAATTCATTGAACATCTGGGACACAAACTATCATCAATCTTATTCAACGTCAGCTACGGACGATTTAGGGACATCAACCTCAATTCAATCTAAAAGCTTCCAAGTTTAGAAAGCAAACAGAAAGTTTTTCTACTTCCAAAAGTGACCACTCGCATCAGGGCCGTTTATCCCGTTTGCCCCGGGCCTTTTAAGGGGGCATTTAACCTGCCCTGACTCCAATTCTTCCCCTTAGGGAGAACGGACCAAAGACCGTGTTTCTCCCTCTTCTAGTCTTCTCCCTTTGAGAGTAAACTAACAAAACATGGCACAAGTGTGAGTTTAAAAATACATCAAGGGAAGAAAATTGCAATGGTGAGGGAAGAAAAGGGAAGGTAAGGAGAGGAGGAAAAAGAGAGAGTATCCGAGGGAGAAAAGAAGAATAAGGAGAGAGGGAAAAGGAAGGGAGAACAAGCTGGGCCCGTCCCTCCGGGAATTTTTTAGCCCGTAGTTTATTCGATCGTGATTAGAGAAAATCAGTACCTATGTACCTACCTGATTTGTTTAATACATTCTTGATTTGATTTAGTCTTGACTTTATTTTCTCTCTCTCCTCCTCCTCCTTCTCCTCTCTCCCTTCTCCTCCACCTCCTTTTCTTCTTCCTTCTCCTTATTTTTCTCTGGCTTTTCTGTACATATACCTACTTTCAATAGAGAATACTAACTATAGTGTGTCCAGATCAATGTGACAGCAAAAAAAAAAAATAGGCATTGTTGCCAAACATGTCACATGTGCAATGGTAGAGAATCTTTAAAGGGGGAAGGTATATTGCACAGTGCTTCCTCGAAAGAGGTGAAGGCTTAGAAGATAAAGATAGGGTAAAGAAGGAGGTTTTTTAACTTAGAAAAAAGCCCGAAGAAAAAGGAGGAGGAGAACGAAAAGGAGGAGAAGAAGAGGTGGGGAGAAAGTAGAGGAGGAGAATGGAGGAGAGAAAGAAGTAGGGGGAAGTGACCAACCCCGCCCCCCTTCGATGTAAATGATGGTTATCTAACGACAGCACGCAAGATAGTATGGGCAGTATGAGGAGCATTGGAGGGGGGCCTTATGGCTTTTCATAACTCCCAAAATAGGAAGAGAGGGGCTCATGTACCCCGTTCTTCCCCTATTTCGGATGGGCAGTTTAATATCGCATAATAGCGCAGGATGATTGCTGATATTATAAGTAGGGTGCCCTCAGGCTAAGGGAGGCTTTTGACGAATGAGCCTTCGTGGCTTTAACAGCTGTAGTGGGACAGATGAGCTTTAGTGGCGTTTTCGGCGAAGGTTCTGTCTGTCTGATGGCTTAAACAGTAGCGGCATGCATTATTCTCTCTTGAAGATACAATCCGAAACAAATTTATTATGGAACACGCATCTCTAATTCTAGAAGAACGCTTTCTCTAATTTTATTCTAGATCTCTAATTCTAGAAGAACGAAAGTAGAGAGCCTAACATAGCACCAATCGATTCTTTCAAAATTTTCTCTTTTTTTTTAATTCGTAGTTTCAAAAGAACTTTTTCTCCTCCTTTTTGTGGAGGAGGAGGAGAAGAAGAAGAAGGAAGAGAAAGCAAAGGAGGAGAAGGAGAAGAAAAGGCGGTGTCTCCTCTATCATAAAGGTGTGTCCACACAGAATTGACTATGTGTGGTCTCGTCGATCGACGATGTGAATCTTTGTTGTCGAGGCAATGTAATGTCGATCGACGGCCGGTCGACTAAGTGTGCACACAACTTTAAACTCAAGCCGCCTTGTCTCAGAAACGTTGTCTAGCATAGTTTCTAATGAATCTAATGATATACATAATACACATCTAATATACATACTACAGACCTGCCCCACAAGGAATCAAATGAACCTCAACATGATATACATAGTCAGTAGACTCACTAATACCTGACCAAGACGTTAACCCTCGGTGGCTAACTGGACTTTGAAGAATGTCCAATCTGACCATGTACGAATATTTTCTCCATTAACCCACACGAAAAACATTGCACCACTCATGGACACTTTTAAAGTTGTCTGTAAATACGCCCAAATAGGACAATTTGCCAAGATTTCTCAGAAAGCAATAATTTAATACCTTCTCCTCCGCGTCAATACGTCAGTCACCTTCCCCGAAAGATTTCTTAGAAAGGAATAATAAAACACCTATTTCTGCTTATCATCATCCTTCTTAAGGCCTTCTCATTCCCCCTCCAAGTGGTCAAGATTTCTCAGAAAATAGTAATAAAATACGTATTCCTCCTTTTTTTCTCCTCCTCCACCTCCTTTTTGTCCCTTTTCCTCTTCCTTATCCTTATGCTCCTCCTTCTCCTATTCCTCCTCCTAACCACCTCCATCTTTTCCTCTTTCTTGTGTCCTTCTAATCCTTCTCCTCCTCCTCCTCCTCCTCCTCTCCTCTTCCCTCTCCTTCTTCTCATCCTCTTCCTTCTCCTCCTCCTCCTAGTCTTCTTTCTCCTTTTCCTTCTCCTTCTTCTCCTCCTCCACCAAAGGTTTCTTTATTTCCTTCTGTCACGTCACGTCTGTTTCCCGTTCGTCCATTTCGGAGTAAACCGCTTTCTATTTTGCCTTCAGAGGGCATTGAATCCGTTTTATCCTATTGCCGTCGCCAGCTTTCTGCCGATCGCATGACCCAAGGTCAGTTCCGATAATATTTACGGTAGGTAGCTAAGTATACTGGGTACTAAAAGTTACCGAACAATATTTAGAGGGATTAAAATTGGATTACTTTTATCAAAGGGACCGAATCAACCTTAATGGGTTAAAATGAGACATCTTTTGGATAACCCCAGCTCTGCCACTTTGACCACAAATCATGAGTCACTCATATGCATGTCACTCGTATGTCATGAATTTTTCATGTCACTCATATCATATGCCATGAATTATATTTAGAGGGATTAAAATTGGTTACCTTTATCAAACGGACCAAACCAACCTTATTGGGTTAAAATGAGACATCTTTTGGATAACCCCAGCTCTGCGACTTTGACCACAAATCATGAGTCACTCATATGCATGTCACTCGTATGTCATGAATTTTTCATGTCACTCATATCATATGCCATGAATATTTGTTTCAGGTGTGCCAGGATGCCATGAATTCTCACCCATGAAATGCCAGACGAGACAGCTGCTCCAAACCCACCACCGCTGAACCACCTCAACAAATCATCCATATCCAGTAAGTCAGCAACTTTTTTCCCCGAGGGGTGATCACACTAGGTTTCTCCCTACGCCGAAGATCCCGGATAGGTAACGCACTAAAAGAACTTCATGAAAAATTGTTAAATTCTGGAAAATTTGTAGCAATTAGGAAGGAAGGAATTTTAATTGTGTTAAGCATAAATGCTTGTCACAAATGTCGTTCCCTGCTCAATGCACTACGCTAAGTTTTATGACTTGACTTGGACTCGAACCACCAACCTCCAGATCCGAAGTCCACCGCGCTAACCACTACACCACTGAGGTTGGAAATTTGTAGCAATTAAGTCACACATTATCTGATTTTAAAGTGGAATCACCATCGGTGCAATCCTTGTATATGAACGAACCTTAGGCCGTGTCCACACATAGTCGACGTCGTGGATCGACAAAGTGAATCTATGTTGTCGAGGCAGTGTATGGTTTCGAACGAACCTTAGGCCGTGTCCACACATAGTCGACGTCGTGGATCGACAAAGTGAATCTATGTTGTCGAGGCAGTGTATGGTTTCAGTCGACATCGATCGACGCGGTTGACTATGTTTGGACACACCTTTATAGGATAAAGTTAGTCCCCGGCGGTCATAGAACCCAGAACCTAACACTTAAACTAGAATAGAATATACCTTGTTTATCCTGCCAGAATGAGACTGAAAAGTCCCTTTACTCCCGCAGTCTAAACAAGGTCTTATATATTTCATAGTTGAATATGCTTTTCTGAATCCAGCTTGTTCTGGTGGTTGATGTTCTTCAATTTTCTTCCTCAGTCTTTGCTGTATT
>NW_007379024.1:0-4003 GCF_000475195.1 Diaphorina citri
ACATTTTACATCTGAGAAACTCAGAGTGTCTCAGAAATCACATAGTGTTGCGTCTTGGAAATTAAATTCTATCAATTAACACTTTCAAATTAATTCCATTGTTGTTTTGTGTACCACGTCACATAAACATTTGATTATAAAATCATCTTAATAATGTCATTTTGTTTGGATAATAACTTCCTATAATATCTAGACTATTCTAGACATTTTACTTATTTTGATCCAGACCGGAGGAACAAATTATGTTGGTGAAACAATTAATATAGGAAGACGCATAAGTTGTTATGTCCTGAGAATATGACCTTTAAAAATTGAATACTCTCTGATCTATTTTTGTTAATTTTAAATATCGTTTCATTCTGTCTAGGTCTAAGTAATTTTTGATAAAGGGTTAATGACATAAGATAAGTCTTCAAAGTTCGAAAAAGGAATCGTTTTTATGTCTACAACAAAAACTCAAGATATCTTCTTTTTTGCCTCATTATTATGATTTTCCTCTTAATTAAATTTAATTAACTCCTTGCAGAAATAATTATATGAAAGTTGGGCGAAAAAGTTACCAATTAGGCTGGCCATAATAATATTTAAAAGTCAGATTATGGAATAATAATATTTAAAAGTCAGATTATGGAATTCTCTTCATAGGGATATAAGTCATATAAGAGACTCACAAAGTCTAGGAGCATTCAAGACCTCCCTGGTGAAATATCTTAAAGGCTCACAGTGAAAGAAAAAAAAAAAAAATTTTGCCTCATTATTATGATTTTCCTCTTAATTAAATTTAATTAACTCCTTGCAGAAATAATTATATGAAAGTTGGGCGAAAAAGTTCCTGTCTACAACAAAAACTCAAGATATCTTCTTTTTGCCTCATTATTATGATTTTCCTCTTAATTAAATTTAATTAACTCCTTGCAGAAATAATTATATGAAAGTTGGGCGAAAAAGTTCGAAGTTTTTGAACTTGATTAATATCTTGTGAGAGTTCGAAAAAGCTCTTCCATGCTCAATTTTCTTCTTATTCTTGTATTAATAAGTGACTTGATTTCTAAGGTCAATTTAATTACCCAGAGAATGCCTTTTTTAAAAGCATATTTCTCTAGGTTACCTAAATTGGTTTGGCTGTCTCTCGATTTTTATTGAAGAAGAAAGAAAATGAGCAATCATGTGAGAGAGCCCAGGACGAAATCAATTTATTTTTCTCATTCACTTTCTCCTACTCTCTCTCTCACTCACACTGATTCCTTTTTCATTTTTCTCACACAATGTACGTAGGTATTGTGAGTTAGGTTTATAGGTAGTTATGTATCTGCACTGTTTCTTTTGGATGCTTTTGAATACATGAGAAAATGGAAATACCCAGAAGAAATAACCAAATATGTAAAATCAACCAAATTTAACTTTCCACCAATTAAATAGCATCCAAAAGAACAAAATAGATTCAAAAATGGTTGATAAGGAGTAAAATTTGTGGAATAAGAAAAGGTGAAGATGTAAAACTATAGGTACTAATTGGAATTGGGTACCTTTACCTAGTGGATTTTCAAAATGAAAAGGTGTGAAATTGGAAAGGTGTAAAATTGGTTGTTGTGTTGACAAATGAACAAAAACAAATTTCAAGTGAGGTACAAATGAGGAGGTACTTTTCAAAACCTCACAAGTCACTCGAGCACAATTTTTCAGGAGAGCTCAAAAACTGATTTAAGCATTCCTGTGGTAGGTAGGAATGTGAAAATACTTCAAATAGATGTAGAATAACCCTAAATACCTAAAAATGAAATTATTTTCTGTATTGAATAACTTAAATTGAAGAAAATCCAATTTTAAATTTGGACATGTGTGCTTTTGCAGCGAACCTGGTGGTTTTGTGTGGTTTTGTTTTAACCACCCATGAACATATGTGTGATTTTGAAAAGGGCACACTCATTTTTGAGGGGGACAAATTAATTTCATTGAATAAACAAGAAACCAGGTACAATATCAAACATTTTTTTTTAATTTTTCTTTTTTTTATTTTTTTTTTTTTTTCAAAAGAGCTTTTTTTTAAGAGGTTTGACAGAGGGAACTGTAACTGCTATGGTCTTACCCTCCCGAAATCGAAGAGAGAAGGAACACAGGATAGAAGAAACCCAGCCGTTCCGAGAACGAACATTATCCCATCAGCTTAGTTGGTAGGATAAAATCCGCCCGGGCGGATTTTATCCTACCAACTAAGCTAACTAGGCTGGCAAAAAAATCGAATGAAACTCACGACAAGTGAGAAAGGGACTTTACATATACAACAACTTTACCAACACCGGTAGCCACCTACCTGTACACTCCCGAGTTAGCCGTTTCTTAACATTGATACACAAGAGGACTGTTTTGTCCCAGGGTACAGAAGTTTCGAACGAGTCTCCAATGAAGTAATAGTCACACGCAAAATCCTGAAATATCAATTGAAATTAACAACAGCCTAGAGTCAATGCCCTTGCTAATAGCAAAGGTTGAGTGCAAAGGGCATCCACTGGTAAAATTTGTAACCGAAACCAAATGTCAGCCTAAAATCTCATAGACTTTTTATTATGTGGAAACACTTACCCGAATATAGGCAATAATATATGTCAACATATAACCGCGACGTCCATTAGATTCCCCAGCAGGAATACCACCATATCTCTTCGCAATGGAGTAGATCTTGTCCTCATTATTCTTCACATCCTCAGGATCACCTAAAACAAGAAGAGCCATGTTGTCATGCAGAAGGTTCCGGGTTCGAGTCCGACCATTGACAAAAATTTGTACTCGTTTTTCGATTGCAAATATTTCTACGGGTTACTTTCTGGTGTTCTTGTGTTGAGCCAGCACCTAAATGGGAAGTATCGTGTCTCTTATCGACTATATGTGGACAGAACTACAAGGCAGGCCACCCCCTAAGCTAACAAGATTGGCATAGAGGTACTTTTTTAGATTGGGTTGGGTAGGTACTTGACAGACTTTCCGCTCGTCTAAGTAGGTGTGTCCACAACGGAGAACCAACCACCAATCCTCGCCTAGTACCGACACAAGAGAAAATAAACCATACTTATGAATAGAAGCATCCTCAACGGAGTCTTGACCATAGCTCCGCATAAAATCAAGAAATTGAGCTGAGTATTTTTTCTGCTATGATCTCGGTGCGGCGAGGGTCAATGGTCTACGGTCGTGACCGCGCACCAAAGGTTAGACACGGGGTATGGTTTACCTTCAAACAGCACAGTAGCAGCGCACATTTCGTCATCTCTGAAGCCCAGTATCTTGGTGACATACAACTTCTTCAGTCCATCTGTAAGGAGCTCCAGGTAGCCAGGATCTGGCCGGAAGAATTGGCCTGCTTTTAGCTGAACGTTGTCCACCAGTCGAATCGAAGAGGGCTGACATCGCTGAAAAAAAAAGTAAATAATAATAATAAAATAAATGGAACGATTTTGTTTTTCAAATTTTAATAGAGCGATTCTCTATCAAACCTCTTTTGATCGTCTCAAAACCCATGAAATAAAAACAAAGGTAGATTCTGTTGAAGGGGGGGGGGAAAGAAGAGTTAAGAACCATTTTCTTCAAAGATCCCTTTGCGCGGACAACATGTAGAATTATATAGTGCCTAACTATTGAAAGAAAAGGTTTCTTTGTTACTTTCTTATTTTTATGAAGAGTGCAATAAATTTAATTTGTTCTCAAGGTATATTATGGTCATTTATTACACCGTCAGGACAGTCATGCTTGTGAAGTAAAGTGTTTCGTGGTAGACAAAACGTCTAGGCTTGCCAGGCTGTGATTCTCTTTTCAAAGGAAGGATTTTGATTCCTTTACCCAATGAAAAAGGTACTTCTATGACTTTAATTGTTGGATTTTTCCCACCAATCTTCACTTTTAAGCTATGTTTCCACTTGGTGACATTTGCACGCCAGTCTGTAAAAGCCGCCACCAATTCAGATTGTTATCGCGGCCATTTTTCAACAATAATCTCAATTTCGAAAAAATGTGA